>NW_019272046.1:94168-141022 GCF_002738345.1 Cucurbita maxima
AAAAAAAAAAAAAAAAAAAAAAAAAAAAAAAAAAAAAAAAAAAAAAAAAAAAGAAAGAAGAAGAAGAAAAGAAAAGAAAAAAAAATTGAAATAAAATTATAAAAAAACCAAATGACATACACTTCCACATCCAGGCACAAGGGCACGACCATTTGGAAGATCTCCCATTGCACAGAGATGACTAATTACAGGAGTTGGTTGTCCCAGGTCCCATGGTGTCAGCCCTTGCTCCCAGCATGTCTCCCAACCACCTAATTAGTAAACCTTCAAAGCATGAGCACAATGGATGCAAGAATGAAAATATGATATCGAGATTTCAATTTATGGATATATCAATAAAATATCAATATTGACAAATATTCTAGTAAACCCAGTATATATGTATATATGGAGAGAGAGAGAGCCAAATTTTATTGATAAATGAAATGATTAAGGGGAAAACCTCAAACACCCAATAAACAGCATTAAATAAACTAAATCCATGAAGACTTCAAAAGATGATTGAGTATTACCAAAGACCCTTCCATTCCTTTCACACCATAAAGACTAAAAGAAAACAGTTGAAGGACAGCCACAAAGCTTACGAAACTGCTTTGAATGGATGTCCCACTGAAAACAAGGATAATAAATCTTGAATGCTTCAAGGCATAATCGTATTTCAACCAAAACCACCCAAACAAAAGTCCAATCTTGTAAAGAAAAAGTGCAAGAGCCAAATAGAGATATTAATAGGTTCTTTACACTCCCTATAAAATTATAAAGTGCCTTTAAATTAATAATTAAGTAATTTATCCTCCATAGAGATATTAATAGGTGTTTTGCATGAACTGTTTGTGGTGGTTAAAGAGTCATTAAAAGGTTATCCCTTGCATGTATCTTCAAATTTAATTGGTATTTTGCTTAAAGTGCCGTTGGTGCAAGTTGATTCTTTTAATTTTGTTTAGTTGGTTATGGCAGAATTTTTACTAGGTGCTTTGTCTCACTATCCATGGAGCGATTCTACCCCAAGAAAGTCATCAAGGACGACGACTAGTTAAGTGTGGGAGAATATCATAACTATACTATGAAGATAGTAGGTTGTGACCCTTACATCGAGACAAGCAAAGCAACGACCCTGAAGTGGCGCCCATCCGGCCATGTGAAGAATAAGACAGACGAGTGCCATGATGCGACCGAGGAGGACGGTGCATCATCTAACACACCAAAGAGATGTGCATTGAAGCCAAGCTGAGGCATAAATAAGACGAAGGCAATGATGTCAGCATGATGGACAAAGATAGGCTTGAAAAAGGGTTGAGTAGGACCCCAGGCCTTAACCTCGAAAGTTGGGGTTCCAGAAGGAGTTTCGGCATGTGGATGTGGAGTTAAGTCCGTCCATATGAAATATGAAAGCTCACCAAATTTGGTGTCAATTGGACACTGGACGGATGCTCCACGATACCGTATGACCGTTCGCCAAAATCATGTCTATATCTGCCAAATTGGAAATGCCTCAAAATGTTCCTTAGAGGGAGGCATGGTGTCAGTTCTCCACCACCTCTGGACATTGTGGCCTAAGCGAGCTACCCTGTGACACATACGTGTATCACAATGAGGGCAAGCGTTGCAAGACGAGTGTCTCAGGTGACTTTTTTTGAAATAGGTCTTTCAAGGATAGTGTCGGACGGCACAGGTGTGTCGACATGTGTCCCAAGCGTGTTGGAGTCTGGTATATGCACTTACTATCTAGTACAGAGTCCGTAAATGATATGGCTTAGACACGAGAGGGTCCAATGCCCCAATAGAGTCCAGATGGATGGATGTTCGGGAGGCCCTGATAATATGAATGACACATGGGCCCGTTCTCAATGGGAAGAACGAGTGAGCTATGATGGCCGATGACATCCTGGACTTGGGATGGCATCATGACATGAAGGCAGTGTCAATCGGGAACTAAGATGAGAATTGAGATGCGACGTTGCATATGAAAGACCTTGGCCTCAAGTAGAGGCAACGTCGAGCCAAATGATTTGACCTAGTGTAAAGGCAAGTCGGGGTAGCAAAAGATTGAAATCCACACAAGTTATATTCCATTGGTGAAGACAAACCTCTCTTAAGATCCAACAAAGCCACAAAGGCAAGCGAAAAATGTATACGGGGCTTGGGTTCCCCTCTAGGCTAGTCGTGAGCGTGTCAAGATCACGAAACTCCACGGTTGAAAATGTGTACGACTGTGACACTTTGCATAAAGAGTTGGGGGTGGTTGAAGATTAATTAATGTTGTTTCTTTGTTTTAGGTTGAGCTTCCAAAAGATGTTTGGTTTGAAGAGTTCTAAAGTCAAACAATTCTATAACCATTATTGACTGCTTAAGCTATTCAAAGGAGTTCTAAAGTCAAGCAAATATTATCAATCGTTTCATCCAATTCCAAAACCAATCAACGAAAATTCCTGAAATGCAACCGAAAAAAATCCGATTCAAATTATGTGCTTGTCCCTGAGTTACATTATTCATCCCACAAACGGCAGAATATCACATAGACAAATCTTCAGGGCCAAAACATGACTGAACAGGTATAAGTAGAATAGGAAATGAGTTGAAATTCTCCATTACCAGTGTGGTCGTCGCGGATAACTTCTGAAAACTTATCGACGCGCGATTGATGATTGGATTTCGAAGCGTTATGTTCTGCATTATGCTGGCCCATCCTCAATTTCGTTCGCAAACGTCGATGGCTTTGCAATGAAGCAGCTCCAAGTATTGAAGGCAATTTCCTAATGCCGACGATCATACCTTCTTTCTAGCTTAGTCTAATGGAAATATTATATATATATATAATTAATATAAATATTAAATTAGTAAAAAAAAACCATTTTTCTGAATCTCAATTTTCACCAATTTCAATAATACTTTACTTAAAAAAAATAAATATATATATATATATCTTTACAGTTTCAAAAAAAATTGAAAAAACATTTCATAGAACTAATTTTAATTTAAGATAAAAACAGTTAATAACTTTGTCGAAAAATACTCCAAAACTTTCAAAAAATAAAAATAAAAATAAAAATACTCTTCCAAATGTTTCAAAAATATTTCAAAAATTTAGTTATTCTTTTTTTTCCCCAAAAATACCTACTGTTTTTTAAATCTTCAAAAACTCCTTTTTAACATTTTTTTTTAAAAACCTTAAAAAATACCAAAATCATGAATACTTTTAAAATTTTATAAAAAAAAATTTTAAGTTTTAAGTGTATGTATTTTTATCTAAAAACCAATGGTAAGGGTATTTTAAATTTTCGTAAAGATTCTAGAAACCGGTAAAGTTTACATATTTTTAAAATAAAATAAAAAATTTAAATTTTTTTTTATTAATTTAGACCAACATAAAATGCTAAATGAATTCCATGAAATTCGAATTCCCAGCTCTCCATTTTTGTTGAACTAAAAGAAATTAGAACCATGAGTCTATTACGCTTAAATTTATGTGAACATACTTATAATATACAGCGTTCCATCTCTTCTACCTACTTACACTCAAAGAAGTTCGATCAGCCACGTGTTTAGTAGTTGTTCTATCATGTTAGAAATGTCAGAGATCACCGAAAGGATAGATTTTTTTTTTAACCTTTCCTTTCCTTTTGTTGTCACTTATCAATCTTCTTATATTTTACTTTTGAAGACTACCTGAGAAGTGCAATATTTGAAACACTGAACTCTTCTAAAGTATCCCTTGGTGACAAACTCCTCAAAATAACAAATGTTAGGAGTAGAGATGGAGAAACACGATTCAAGTGAAGCAACAAATATAATTGAGAGTGAAATTTGAAGATGAATGAGCTCATAAATTAAGAAATTACTTGTTCATCTGTGCTTCCTCAGAGACGATGGCCTTCCAGTTCTTGACGACTGACCAGCCACAGCAGCATAAGCTCTGAGTTTCTTCAGAATCATCCTCTCGCTCTCACATAGCATCCAAGAATGATATAACTTCCTATCTCGTATGCTACATACCATCTCGACGTCTTTTTCTAAACATCTTGAACCGTATAAGCTTTCCCGCATATGTGCAAGCGACACGAGAGCTCTACGAACATCTTTAGTCAACAATACATCCCGACTAAGTTTTGAATCTTCAACCCAGATGGTGTTTCCTTTTTGATACAACATAACGCCACTATAATTCCCTGATACTGATGTAGTCATATCAAAGTGATTAAATGCAACCTCTGGTAGCAACATTATGTAAATTAATATCAGTAGTTCAGTTTGTGGTTCCCCATCGTATGATATCTCAAAATATTCAGTGTCTTCACTGCCACAACCACAGTACTCCAACTTTCTCCATAGTGATACTCTTGCTCTACTGTATCGCCTCGAAAATCGAGACGAACTCCAATCAGTAACCAGCTTCAAATCAATGTTAACGATATCATAGGGATTATCTGCTTCTGTAAATCCGTATCGGTGTAGCAAAGCAGCGTTACCCAGCAAACCATATGTATTGAACACCTAATGTGCAGCAGAAGAAACGAAAAAGTTATTCCAAACCCCTTCAACTGAACATTTTCATGGCAACCACAGAGGTCAACAAGATTTGGTTATGAGTGAAGAGAAAAATCTCTCATTTAACGAAACGAAAAAACTAACCTCATTACCAGCTTTGACATTCTTCACCATGATCATCTCAAGCGTGGTGGGATCACCTCCGAGTTCCGAAGAGTTTGAGTCAGTGTCATATGCATTGTTTAGCTCAGTTAGAAGAGAATCTGGTTCTTCTTTGTCCGGAGGAGAATTCCAGCATTTGGACTCCTCGTCATATGCATGTACATCGTTTAGGTCAGAAGTACTATTATCAGACTCGACATCAGAAGACACCAAGGTAAAGTGTACATCCTCAGCATTCGTCTTGTGGTTAAACCTAGGTTTCAATGAATTGAATGAGAGATAAACACCGAGATCTTAATTCAAACTGAATCATGATGATTATTCAAGTTCAAATTCCATTTTATTCCTTGAGCATCATACTTATTGTAATATAGATTTTATATTTATCAATACGAGAAAATTTCAAGTTCTAGTCCTCAATGAATCTTCCAAAACTCACCAATTTCAAAATAATAATAATAAAACTAAATAAATAAATAAATCTAACCAAAATGTCATCCTTCTTCAAAACAATTTCATAGAGACCTTTGATCATGTAGTCCATTGAACACATGTCACAATATTTTTCTTTTTACTGATTCTTCAAACAAAAACCTAACATAATGTGAACATCATGAAACTTAAATTTAAAGTCCAATCTGATTAAATTAAAAGTTTGAGGTAAAAATTGACCCACTATACCAAACTCAAGAAGTTTTACCTTCAAATATTTTCTTTTGATCATGGATGTTCCCAAAAAATTCTCAACTTTTACACCATAGTTAAATTGGACACTGGCAGACTAAAGATTTTGTATATATATATATATATATGAAAAATTAACCAGAAGATCAAAATATAATATTATAAAAGTTAAGACAAACAAAATATTCAAACTAAAGTGAAAAACACATAATACGTAAGTTTAAGGATCAATAATTCAACAGGTATAAATAATTCCTAACAGGTGCCTAAATCCTAAGCATCTCCAATACCTAATTCGAGACGAGACAAAGACACATGACAAGAAAAATGAGATGAAAAAACGAAGTCCTTGATAGGACTCAAAGCTCCTCCACCACTTTTAAGTGGATCCTTTTGAGAAACAAGTCCTTGGCAGGACTCAAAGCGACTCTATTTGCTACTATTTAGTTTTGAAAAAATAGTTACCATTTGGCCAGACTTTCGATAAGCTTAGTACCTCTCCCGCGCTCTAGAGGCCATATATAATGCATGGAATTGAAAATGGTAAGTATATATATTGATAACAATTTAGAAAAAGGATTAACTTACAGATCTGCCAAAGGGACCATCCCAAACCCATGAAAGTCATCAATCTCGAAAGATCTAGAAGAAATGAGGCTCCTCACAGAAAAATATTGTTCAACGCCGAAAAATTCTGGACTGAACATCAAAGGTGCAGACATCATAAGAGGCACGATATTCTCTTTCCAGTCCTCAAACATAAGGGTCTTGTCTTCTTTCACCGTCTGCCTAAAAGTGTAAGAAAAATCATCTACATAGATTACACTTAAAAGTCACTGCATCATCGCTTTATCATAAGTAGAAATAACAAAATAGTGAACCTACTTGAAGGCAGGAAGTAAAAACAAAACCATATGACCTCAAGTATTTTTTTTCACTAATTAAAAGACCATTATGAGTAGAATTTTTTTACAGATTTTTGAATATACGGAACATAACTTAAAGAAAAACTATTGGGACTTCTGAATCTTGTCACATACATCCCTCTCTCTCCAGCCGATAGATCTCCTAGGAAGGATAGCCCTATCCCTCTTCAGTTCTTGATAGGAATATACCCTTCTGGGTCAAAAATACACGTTTAAATAAAATACCAACAGCTCCTTTCATCACCTTCTTGTAGCCCTGTGAAGCAAGAACTTGATTGTTGAAATCTTCTCGAGTCAGAATGAGAATATCTCCCTAGTTCAGTGGAAATTAACAATGAGAGTGGAGGTGTAGGAAGAAAGAAGTGGTGCTGTCAAGCTCGATATCAAGAAGGCCTACGATACAGTTAATTGAAGCTTCCTGGATAAAAATTTTGTATGCAAAAGGTTCTGGTTCACAGCAGTGTTTTCGAAACACAAAGCGCAACCCGGAATGACAAGTCTCTTAATTGCCTTACAATTTTTAGAAAATGGGAAGTATGGTAATGCTGCTGACACACTTACAGTCCTTAGCTTTCGGTTTCCAACAAGTTTTACTCCCCCCAAACCAGCTCCTTGTAATCCTACTTTCACCATGATATATTCCTCCCCGACCTCAAAGTACCCTCCTTGTCCAACCAATCCAAGAACTTAATTATAACCAAGATTTCTTGTTTCTTAATTCTTGTACGTCCAAAGACACTATAGAGTGTAAACAACCCGATTATTATTAATGGGAAGCCCAGAGGTAGATTTGAGGCCTAAGCAATTCTTGGTACCACATTTCGAGTTAATTACAAAGTCGATGGATCATATACATTCCAAGACTAAAGAGAAGTGTCATAATATAATCATCCTCGTGAATTAGATGTACAATAGCTGCCAAAGAATCCATCAGAACCTTCAAACTAATTCTATATTCGCACATAATTCCATACATAAACTCCCTAACAGAGCAGAGATTAAAATAGAAGCCGAGAAAAAGAACTGGACGTACCTTGTGTAGCTCAGTTCCACGAAGAAACTGGTCCACATCTTCCAGAGACCAGAGCAAGGGTAATAACTCCTTGTTGGGCAGAAGCTGGAGATAGCCAGCCCAATTAGAGTTCTCCCCTAAACTTCTCTCATACATAAGAGCGACCGAAAGCCCCAAATAGCCACCCAGACCGGCTTCTTCTATGATCGAACAGGCACTGCTGGTCTTGACGGTGAGGCAAGCAAGTTTAGGAATGGTTGCAACAACATCCCCTTCCCGCAAATCGCACAAGGCTTTGACGGCAATTCCATCGCCGCAGCTATCCGTGAATTCGAGAGCGTCGCTGTATTGAATGCCTTGGGATGCCATCCATCGCTTGAAAGCTCTCAATCGCCTGAGATTTCAAAATCAAAAGGAAAGGGCGGAATGAGAAGACATTTGAAACTTGATGAGAAGAGAGGAAGAAAGGTGATGAGTTAGAGAACCTGGAAGTCATTGGAGTATGGCGTTTAGGAGGAGGAGGAAACTGGTGAGTGGCACTTCAGTTGACGATGAAGGTCGGCCGTTCCCGTTGGTTAGCTTTTAACAGTTTTTATAAGAAGTAGACTCTTAACCTAAATATTCACGGAGTGACTAAATTTCTGTGTTTTTTTTTTTTTTTTTTTGTTTTAATCCAACTTTCAACCATTTGCAATAATTGACATATGCTTTGTTTTTAAGAAAATCATTCATTAACACTTACATATTAGTACTCACAAGTGTCTCATCATGTGGGATATGTCAGCCCATCTTCCACAGAAAAATTGAAAGAGTTCTTCTCGGAGTTGAAACTATATTATGTTGTGTCAAGCATTTAATTTCAATTTTTCTATCTCGTATGGGTGTATGGATTCAAGTATATTTTTATTATCTCAATCATTGAGTGTACCTTAATTACATTTTAAAAGAATAGTTGAGTCATTCTTTTAGTAGGTGTATTTTAAGACTTGAGAATATTTTGAACATGAAAATCGCTTGAACTTTGGAGAGATTGATGATGAGCTTCCAGTCTTGTGACACGAGTAAAGGTTCAAGTAACCTTGTTATCTTTACTCTTTTGACATTGTCTCATTGGCAAATAAGATAGGCCTTAGTGCTTTTCTTGACATCACTACTCACTACAAAGGTTGGTTATATTTTCCATAAGTAACTTTTTTTCGAACTTTCGAAATGTGGAACATGTAAGCAATTTTCTTGAATCAATTGTTCTCTACTCAAAACTGACCGGTTTTCAGTCTTTGGTCAATTGGATTATAGCTTAAGCATTCAAATCTCTTAACGCGTGTTCTTTAATGGTTTAATGAATAACCTCATTCAATTTTCAAGTTCATTGGATAGCCTTACACACACAGGGTCGGATGTTCACTCTTTTGATTAAAAGTACTAAGAAATTTGGTTAGTCCAATCGAGCATATGTTCAAAGTGGGAGTCAAAATCGACAAGGTACTTGTTCCACTTAACTAATTTCAATGACAATTGTAGCTGGTTGAAGAAGTGCATGTATTATTGTATATTGACTAAATGAACACATGCACTCCAACATCAACACGCAAGAAGAGCTGTGGAACTTCATTTCAAGTTTGCAACTCTGTTTTTTTTTTTTTTTCTCTCTCTTCTCATTTGTTTGTTTTGTTTTGTATTTTTTTTCCTTCAGTGGTTGTCATATAAATCCCAAGTTTCGCCTATCAGTTGAACATATACACAAGAATAACAAAACCAGGAAACAACAAATCTAATCACTGATTTTGGCCCAACTTCTCACCACATCTACACATTCACTACCCCCTAACAACAATCAATCAACTTTTCGTCCCTCCTCTCCCTTGCCCTCCCCAACAAAAACCCAAAACCAAAACTATATACAAATTAAAAATCTCAATTAACATAGCCTAGTCTAGATAGAGTATCCGTCTCCATTTCTCCATTCGTATTCATTGCAACGATCGAGCTTCTGCATTTATAACATACAAATTTCCCTGGGACATTGTCCGAGTCTTGAATCCCTGAGCATCTCGTATGCCACCAAATGTTGCACAAGTCACAAGCTAGCATTCTCTCCCCATCATCGTCCTTGGCTCCGCAACTGCAGTCCACAGTCCACCTTTCCAATCCCCTCTCCATTCGGAACCTGTTCAGTGCCATTTTCCCTTGACATCTTCCTCTCACACGTACTGATTCGGTTTGTCCAAATAATAGCTTGACCTGGGTGGAATCATCTACACCGCCATGGTCGACTATTTCTTCTACTTGAAATCTTTTGAACATCAAGTAAACATCTTGGAAAGCTTTTGATGCTTCAAGCTTCAGGTCAGACATGGTTGCATTAGATGGAAGTACAACTAGTTCCGGAGGAGGTCTTGAGGAGTTGTCTTTCGAGTCTTCCACAACTTCAACCTCACATGAGAGGCATATCGAAAAAGGATTCAACTTGGTCAGTAGCTTCTCAGGTTTATAATCTTTTACAAACTGCTTGCAGTCTATCAGCTTCACGGCTGAGCTCACCGCTGCATCCCTTGTTGCCTGGGGCCCATAGTTTACCATAGAATGTGGATGAAGCATGGCATCGTACAAAAACCTTAAGTCCAACAGAAGATTTTCTTCAGATGGGAAGCTAGAGAGGGAGGACACGGTGCAATCAGTGGCTGTATTCGATGAAACATTGCCCGGTTCGAGCCTGCATAACAAAGATACCCCTTGAGAGACCACACACACTATGGACAGAGGCTTCCAACAAAGTACACTTGTAACAACATGGAAAAAATCATAAACGAAAGTGCATTTCATTTACCTGTATTCAAAAGCACCTGATTGAGGATTGCGATGAGAATTAACAACCATCCCATCAGATGATACTTTACCCCCAAGATTCTTAAGGCAATAATCAAGAAGTTCAGGGGGACCTGCTTTGCACACAGCACCTCTAAGGGTGCGCCAACTTACCCAATTTGACCCAGATACTGCATGCAGCACTTTCAACATTGCTTCTTCAACACGTGTAACATCACTTCTAGTCCACGAGCACAAGACCCTTGACTGCTGCTTTTCATCCGTTACATCATTAATGGTTGACGATGACTTACGAATGTTATGAATTAAGCTCATCAGAAACCTGAAGAGATCTCTCACATTAACAAGCTTACGCTCTGACAAAGACTGATAATATGAAATTATGTCCTGAAGTTGAGAACGAGGCTTCCGTCCTTGTGATGTAACGATTGAGAGAGGAAGGCTGGAGAGGGTTCCAACAGCCATTTTGTAGGCATCAAGAGTCACTCCAAAACTACCAGCACCAAATTCATAACCCCACTCGCCATACCATGGATGGCCCTTGGTGATGGCATGAAGCATCCGGTACTCAAGCCCATACTTCTTAGACACATCCATCACACTTACCTTTCTGCTCAAAGACAATAAAAAGAAATTTCACTCATTCCATGTACCCATAACACAAATAAATCAACTAAACTCATCAGGAAGAATATGCCACTTTCACCTTTTCAGCACTCAAAAAGGAAAGGGTGTTGACATATCCTCCCCAAAGAAAAAAAACTATAGAACTTAAGGTCTCTTTCGAGCAGTTTGGTTCATCCATCATGCATAATTTGTTAATTACACAGGTTTCAAACATAATAAATCATTTCGAGTCAGATCTCCACCAGCCTAAATGTTAAATTCAGAATGCTTTTTCCATATACAGCTTAAATGTTAGCAAACATGAGCATCCAGAGATCAACAAAAGCAAGACACTGACAAGTAAATTTGAGAACTGACTCAAAAACGATCTTCTTTAAACAAATTTTGAAAAGGATTCACTATAGTGAAAGTGATGCCTTACCTCACTCCAAGCATTTTACAAAATCGATCCCAAAAATCCATGATATGGCATCCTGATAAGTGCCTTGAACCACCCTCTCTTCCATTGACTCTGAGAAGGTGTCCATAACCATTTGAGTGAACCACAGCATGTAAAAGATGAGTATTGTTCTCTAGCTGCTGGTACACCCAGTCTTCAACATCATCTGTGCTTGTTACATGATTGCACGACTTGCATCTAGAAACCCAATATAACCAAAAACTCTTCAAAATCGTGAGAAAAAAACAAAAGCAGAAATAATGCTCGGGAAAAAGCTGGTTGTATGGCTATTGGCCATCATTCAACTATAACAATTTTATTTCTACGCAACACAAAATAAACAGGAACTGAATGCAAACAGAAGCAAATGAATGTTGGGCAGTATTTATTCTGTAATACTATCTTAATGGAAAGGAAAGATAAATTAGTAGAGCAGTGATCTGATCCCAGAAATATCAATCCACTTTTGCACACATTAATATAATATTTGACTAATAGATTAGAGTTTATTTTCTAAATTACATAATGAAGGTAAAGGATTTTGTAGATTATCCAGCAGAAATCATATCTAAGCTCGCTTATAGGCGATGATTTGTCCATATCTAAGCTCAATTCTAGTCTCAAAATCATGATAACCACTCAAAACCCATTGAGATAAAAGGAAGAACGAAGGTAACAATTGATAGAAAATCTGGATTGATCAGTCCAGAATAACCATAAACCAGGGAAAGGAGTGTGGTTAATGAGCTCACTTGGACTCGGAGAGATGCAAGACGTCTCCACAGCACATACATGGCTTATGATATCCTCCAATGGAGCTTCCATTAGCTTTTATTATGAAATGGTATCGTTTGGCACACACAGGATGTGCACTCCACCCTAATCATTGGCATACAGTTACAAACAACAAATATCATACATCAAACATCATACATCAAACATCAAACATCAAACATCAAACATCAAACATCAAACATCATACATCAAACATCAAACAAAACACACTCTTGGGCGTTCTCGTAAAGTAATCACAAGGGTATCACAACCCAAATCCTTACAACTAAAATGTATTAAATTCAAACTGTTCCAAACTTAAAAACAGTAAACGAAATGGGGCCAGAGGAGAGTTGAATGAAATAATTTTGTATACAGAAGGAAAAGAGGAACACGCAACTATGGATTTTGTCACATTTTCCGAGATGTGGGGCGCTGTATCCACAAACAAACAAGCCTCAATTTCCATGAAAATGACCCACATCTATTCCTATCTTCTCTCTGCTAAAGAAAAAAGATTCCTCCGCCCACCCACTTTACATGAGGAATCTCTCCTTACGGTGTTGTAATTCGAACTTATCTACTCCATCACTAGACTTAGACCATACAGTAAATAAATCAATAACAAGAAATTAAAAAGAAAAAAGAAAAAGAAGATCATGATCATAGTCATTCATCACCCACTACGACACCGTACTCCCAAAGTTCCGAAATAGCTGTCACTCATGTCTCGGACATTGACATAATATCCAATTTTCTCTACCCGCCACGTGTGAGGCATCGAAGGGTTGTTTCAACACCATCAAATCAAGGCCCGCACATGAAAAGGAAATGAGTTCTCCCCCCATCTCAAAATCTCGTAATTGTCGCGAGATATTGAAAAAGTCACCGGCGGGAGACGAGAAACAAAGCGGAGGAGGCGAAAAAAAGAAGAGAGACGAGCAGTGGAAGGGGACTCACCAACAACACGGCACTGATCGCAGTAGACGGATCTGGATCTGGCGACGTCCTCCTCGACAATATCGAGATAAACGACGGCGGGTTGAGAATCGGGGCCGTCGACGAGGTCGCCGACGCGGAAGAGGATCTGCCAGGTGAGGAGGTGAGGGAAGAGGGAAGAAGGGGGAGGAGGGAGGGCGTGGTTGGTGAGGAAGGTGTGGACGTTGGTCCGGAAGGGGCCGGTGAAGAGGTGGTCGTGGTCGGAATCATGATCGGTGGCGGAGGTGGACATGGAGGAGGAAGGGAAAGAGAGGAAGTCGAAGAGATCAGCAGTAACACGTCTCTTCATTCTCTTGAGGGGACGGGCGTTAACGACCATAGCTGAGAGATGGGGATGAAAAAGAGGCTGAATCCAAGGAAGAAGAGAGAAACAGACGGCGGAGATTAGGGTTAGACTCAGAGATCGGGGGAGGAAGGTTCAACAACGATAGCGGTTTAGGGTTTTTTTCTTCGCCCCCTTTCGGTTCGGGTTCTTGGAATCTTTTTTTTTTTTTTCTTTTTTCTTTTTTCTTTTTTTCTTTTTTAATTTATAAAAATATATATATATTCAGTGAGTGTGTTGTGTTGCGTTGGTCGTTCGAGAGGGTTCCAGTGGAGAGGGGAGAGAGATTTTAATGGAGAGAGTTTCTCAGAGAGAGAGAGAGAGAGGTTTTAATGGAGAGGGAGAGGGAGAGGGAGAGGGAGAGGAGAGAGGGCTTTCTTTTAATAAAGAAAGGTGCGGTCCTCAATCCTTTTTTTTTTCTTTTTTTTTTCTTTTCCTTTTCTTTTCTTTTCTCTTCTCTTTTACTTTAATCTTCCGGTCCTTATATTATCATTACATTTATTTGGTTTGCTTTATTTTTATGTTCTAAATGGTAGTTATCATTGGGGAGAAGATAGGAGTATGACTAGATCGTTTAGATTCTTAAATAGGAGTTAACGTAGAAGTTCTAATGAACTTTTCAAGGAGTAGATTGATTCTTTATCGGTTTTGCCCATTTGAACCCTCATGTCAATTTTGTAACTGTTTCTTTTCTTTTTAGCTCATCAAGCGGTTTTGTGGGATTCATGTCTATGACACTTTGGTTCATGATAAAATACTTGAACTATGGTTGGGATGTCAATTTTCAGACAAAGATAACACAACTAACTTTCACAGTAAAAATTGTTTGAGGAGAAGAACATAGCTTGCAAAGGCTACACATGTTTTAGGTATGTCAAGAGATTTGAGAATGAGAAACATTTCTTTGTTAAGGGTGAAAGAATGGTATTTATGATTTAAAAAAGGACACGTGAGAATCAGTCTTGTGTGCCTCTTATGAGGTCGACCAAGTCCAATTACATTTTTCTCCAAACTATGGATTAAGTTCATTGGCCCAACTCCCTAACTAAAACTTGAGATTAGTTAAAACAGTTGGAACCAGTTGGAACGATCCGAAGTTTATAACTCAACAAAATAATAACAATAATAACTTCCCCTCTCCATATCCAACCGTAATAGCTCACCTAAATTAATATATCTACACTTAATACCCATACACTCCAAAACAGGGCCATAAGTGAATATCAGAGGCAGATTTCATAATTTTATTTCGAAGACAGAAGATATCACTAACGAATGCAGAAGGGCTTAAGACATGAATCCTTTATTAAGAACTGGGCAATCAGAAACAAAACCTTGAAAAATACTTACTAAAATGCCTCTTCACTTGCCTCACTGGATTCTACATTCTAAAAAAATGTAATGTTACATGTAAGCATTCACAGTTAATTAGTTTTCTTGTCGTCGTCTTTAATGGCATTTGCATTTGTTGCTTCGTCTCCTCCATTTTCTTCACCGCCGAAACCGAATTCATTTATACGTTTCTTGTCGACTGGGTATTTCCATCTCTGATACAGATAGATAAGAAATATGATATCTGCAGTGCAACCAATTTACAGCCATCAAATAACTCTTCCATGAATATTATTTCATAACGACGAAAACAACAACAACAAAAAAAAAAGGGACTTCGATCGAGAAACTTCTAACCATCTTGGAACACCGAAAGCCTGTGTAGGGTTGGCATTTTTATGACAAAAGCAAATAGATCGTCAATGATGGTATTAAGGAACTTGTATGTAATCTGTCTCCAGGGGAGATGGGCCACAGACTTGAGCTTGTAGTTTATGAACAACTGAGGGCACATCATAATGAAGCCTGCAAAGAATCCAAATTCGGAAGTAACAGATTACTCAATAATCAAAACTATTCAGTGGTTTTCAACACAGTTCTTCCAAGATTGATCACTGAAACTAACCATACATATTCGCACACAGATTTCAACTTTAAAAAAGTTATATCCTGTTTAGAGAAAAAAGTTGCATCTCACCATTATGAAAACCAACAACTTCCATATTTCCAAATGGAATAATTTATGTGCAAAGTTAGCAACAAAAAAAAAAGGTGAAAAAGTTCAATATATGACAGTATAATAAACACATAAGTGAGAAAACCAAAACGTACAATCTCAGTAGAAATCTATGGCAGATCCACTAATATGCACCCAAATGCTCGAGGATGAAATATCTTACAAACAATTTGTTTGGTTTCACCAAAACATTATATTTTGTGCATAAATACATGATGCATTCTCTTCGCACAAACCAAAATACCACAGTTACACCAGGACAAGTAACCTCTGGCAATAAGAAAAAATATATAATGCGTTTTTTAATGAAGGAATCAGGTTTTTGAGTAAAATCACACATCAGATAAGATTAAGAGCATTGTAAGTGAAAAAGCATGCATAAAAGCACTTAAAGTGACTTACTTGTAAGTGAAGAGAGAATCCAAGAATACCAGCTCTTATATTGTTCATAGGACAAATAAACAGATGAGCAAGCAGCAAGAAAGAAAAGCACATAGGACAAATACTTCATTGCAAGATCATCGTACTTCTTGGTCTTATTTCCTGAATATGACTCACGATCACGGAATCTCAACATAGGTATCCTTCCACTCCTATCAAAATCTGAAAAGAAAGAAAAAATGATAATGATAGAAGATAAGTACTTGCACTATGTTATGAAAAAGGCATGCACAACATTTATACTATTATGGATAGAAAAGGGACTCATTTACAGAAATAAGAGAGAATGAATAATAGACGAATGAAATCATCAGCAAAAGAAAGCTACTAAAATAAACTTTTTATTTTCTTTTGGTCTGAGGGTGTGTGGGCCCATTTGCAAATACAGAGCACAACCACTCAACTCTACTACCCTACTACTATGCCATGGCGTACCTTTTACCAAGGTTGATAAAAACCCATGATACATGGTATCATTTCTGTGGGAACGGAATATAGGCTTCTTGATTCGAAGCATAACTTCAAAGTCAAATGAAGGAAAATTCTTATTTCCTGCATATGACTTGGGATCAAATCTCAACATCGATATCCTTCCACTCCCATCAATCTGGAATGAAAGGAAAATGATAATGAGAGGAGATACATAGTTGCACCGCTATGATAAGAAGATTTAGTTACTTCTAAAATGAGGTTTATCTCAACAATCTCTATCATCTTGTCAAATGGGCTACAGTTAAAACACCTTTTGGAGGAAGGTGCTTAGGGAATCTATGGTATCAAATAAAAGAATAATAGCTTACTGTCTGAGTGGATTTGGCACTTCCACCATGAAAAGAATTCGTTCAGGAGGAAGGTAATTGCTACAAAGTATGGACCATATCACTTCGATTCTCCCAAATCTTTAGTGTTCACCTGATGTAAAGGCAAGTTGCCTTATTTCCATTTTAAATTCTGATTCCCATCAGTTCATTTCCAATTAAAAGAAAATGGCAGGTACAACTAACTAAACTAATAAACAGAGTCGAACAAACGAACTAAGCAACCATAAAAGGAAGCCTAAGGATTTGCACCACATTAAAGCCTGCAATAAGGAGTGCATGAAAAGAGAAATTCGCAAACATGAAAGCATGCTGTTTATTAAGATGCTATGCCAATATATACTAACATATGGATGTATATTATTAAATAAAAAACCAGAAAAAAAAATCTGTGAGCAATGAAGAAATTAAACAAAATAGCTACCTCAATATGCATAGCTTTTCCTATTTTCCAAAACTCAATACAGCAACCAATGCCAGAACTTGCAAGTATCATCCAAGAAGTATCATTATCAAGTAGATACAAGAAGATAATCAGTTGAGATATAAAGCTGAAAATGACAGACTTTGCAGAGAGTCCTTCCATAGACTTATTTTTGTTCCAAAATTGTATATCTGAAGTACAAACCAATAACATAAGTTAGCAAAGCCCATATGTTGTTTCTCAAGATTATAAACAACTAACTCGTTAAAAAAATAGCGACCAAACATTTATTTACCATTCTTGAAGGCGAGCATATAAAAAACCGAATGAAGTAATGAGACAACCATAGTAACTGCCAGGAGATAGAGATTTCCTTCCAAGAACACCCTCTGAAACATAATTCACAAAACACCATTTGGATAAAAATTGGGCGGAGAAAAATAGTATTTCATTGCATTAATTATGTAACCATTGACGTTTAAGCAATACACTTCTTTTTCAAGTTTTTGAAATAGAAAAGACAGATGCTATCATTCATACTAATAAGAACAAAATGTATTTCTCAAGAAAAATTAGAATATCGGCAACATTATGGAAGCAATGGATAACTAGGAGTCTAACTCAACCAGAAGCTAAAGAGATAAATAAAATACTTACGGGAATCCAGAAAACCAAGAATGAGATAAATGAAGAAACTCTTTGATTTTAACAGCCAAAGAGCCCAAGTAATACACACAATCACCAACCTTATCGATTCCTCCCCACATAATGGAAATGTGTGGAAAAGTGTGTGTGTGTGTGTGTGTGTGAGAGAGAGAGAGAGAGAGAGAGAGAGAGAGAGAGAACAACAAAGTAGACATGCAACACCCATGATGTCATAATATAGGTCTTTTTTTGGTTAATTCAGTCCTTAATAGCTTCCTTTTTTATACAAGTTTCAACTTAAATCTTCCAGGCAAAAAATATATATTTGTCTGCGAGAGTTATCATGTTGGAATTTATTTATATTTAAGTAGAATTTTTAAGCTTCAGACAGTTCAGAGTATTCTAGTCCTAAATATCGCATAGATTCCAGTCCTGAAACTGTGATGGTCAGAACCAATCTTTTTTTTAGAATATTCTCTCACATGGTCACATGTAGGGAAGGGAGATTCTACCTTACACTTTAATCGCAAAAATCATCTCTTTTCCCCCTAACATCTCAAACAAATACCACTCCCCAGAATTAAAGAATACTTAAGAAAGAAATCCAAATTCAAAGAGAGTCAGTACCTTCAACTCATCTGCCTCACCTTCAAGCATGCTTCCATAGCTATGGTGAATCTGGAATGACTGATCGATCTGGAGGAATAACTGCCACTTGATCATGCTTATGGGAGCAACTTCCAGATTAAGTACCAGCTCGTCCACTGTCCTGTTAATTTGAACCAACTTATCTCTAAGTAGCCAAAAGTCATTGAAGAAAATGGTTGGATAGTAGTTTCCTGTAGTGGGCTCAACATTCAAGTCTACTTAAGTCAAGAAAGTCAATGCTAAATTTGCTGTTTCAATTCCTACGCCTGGCATGTCAAACGATATCTATCCATCAGCATTGACATGATGTTCCAGCCTACTGTTATGCCAATTCAGCAATTACCAGGATAATAAAGAGAAGAAAGACAATATAATATTTATTGTGCTCAGAGCTTTTGGGAAGAGGAAAAGAAGTGAGACCGAGAATGCAACCATCGTTGTGGCAATAGGGTCAATCATTCAGAACAAACAAACCTTCCTCATGCAAAGAATACTAAATCATAGCATTAAACCATGAAAAATCACCTCTTGCTACACAACAATGTAATTTTACACAATTACTCAATTAATCGTTGGCAACATGAGACAAGAAATAATTACTTAAACAGGGTAATTTAAAGGAGTACGCTTCAAAATACTGATCAAAGGTAACTCAAATCTCCAGCAAGCCATTGCAATTTCCACTTTTTCTCTATATTTCATTGATTTATTCAATATAGGGTTTCTTTTATTAAAAAGAAAAAAATTCATTGATGTATGAAATTTGTAGAAGAAAAAGAAGAAAAAAAAAAGGAGAAACCATGGTACAAAAGGCTCTCCCAGTTGGTTAAGAGAGAAGCATAACTATATGAAACAAAGAAATTATAATTTGTATTTCAGTGCACCTCAAACTTTAAAAACACTGATCCCATTTACTCTTGAAAAAATGCCATAAAAAATCCATCAAGACCCTTACTCCCATCACAACTAGAGATTAATCTTTTAATCTTCTCCGGAGATAAGAATCTGTTCAAGGAGCTTCATATCTTCAACCCTTATATAGTGTCAATCAAACCCACCAACAAACATCTCCAGAAATAATTTTTTATGAAGAAACCAACGTTCATTAACAATAAATGAAGGAAACATTTCCAAAAGAAATTCTGAGAGCATAATAACTATTTACTTTCATGTTCACGAATCATGGTTACACTAAAAGGTGTGCTGGTGATGATTTAAACTCATTGCAAAAAAACAAAAAAACAAAACTTTGTAATTGGTTTATCTTATTGCTTTGTGGTATATATTTTTCTTTCTTAAAAGAAATTAAGCTTTCACTTTTTTATTTTTTTTATTTTTTTTATTTTTATGAATAGCCCAACATTCACTGAGAAAAAAAAAATGAAAGAATATAAGGCAAACAAAATGAAAGCCCACAAAAGGGAGCCAAACTACAAAAAGGAACTTCAATCAACCACTTTCATATTTCTTTTGTTACTTTACCACCTTGGAGATGCCAAGAAAAAAAACCATATTCATGAAGATGGACAAAGGAACATAAAAGGATACAAGGAGCAATATTTGGTGGGACGCCATTATGAGCATATCTGCAAAAAAAAGAAAATTCTCAAGCATTAGTAGATCTGGAACAAGACTAATGCACAATATAAGGAGATAAAGATGAAAACATGAGGTCACAGTTATTTTATATATATACATATATATATATATCAAGGGACAAGAAATAGAAGTTAGCGATGTTTTATGCCACTGACAGAAGTTACAGAAATAGATAGATATGCTGAGAGATCCATCATAGTAGATTAGGTCCCGAGAGAACTATCACAGTAAATCCCACGTATTTGATTTATCAAAAGTAAAGTACAAAGAATATTTATCATAAAAGCAAAAAATTAAATTTTACAAGAAATTGATAAAAGAAAAAAAAGATACGAAACATCAAATTTTTCATAACTTTATTGCTCTAGAAACTTGCAGAGATTAAAGTCTAAAATATTGTAAACATACTGGGTAAAATCATCGACTAGATTAACAGTAACATTTGGTTTCCAATAGGAAACCCACTCCACAGGACCGTCATCTTTCAGAACAACTTGGTCATCATCAATAACCTTGAGCAACAAAAAGTGACATTTGTTTCGAATAAGAATGATATTTCTTGAACATTGATCAAGTATTGATTACCATCAAATGAAATCTGTAAAGAAAAATAGAGCAAAACAGAACAGAACAGAACAGAAATGCTAGTGCAATTTGAATCATTGGATAGATAATGGAAAATACACACTAAAACTATGATCCCATACACAATTATTTCATGTCATTCTACTAAACTCAGACCTTAAATATCCTGGTGCCCATAAGGAGCGTTTGTAATATATCTGACCCCTATCAGAGGTACTTCTGTAGCAAATTAAATGCCAAAAGCATCAATATGCCGTGAAAGTATTTAGTTATACACTTGAACTATATAAGCCCAACCAATCCAATCAACGTGCTTCTCTCCCTGTCATGTACAGTATACGCATCAAAAACAGAAAGTGTGACTACAATCTTTCTGCAGATTCTAGAGAATCGTCTTTTGGTTTATAAAGGTGACTTGGGAGAAAGAATTGTACATGATGATGACAATCTTAATAATAAATGTGATTCTCCTCAAAAGAAGACCATCGTAATCATAGAAAACCCCATTCAAATAAAACAACAGGCACATAAAGCATCTGATCGCTCAAGGGTGTGTGGCCTAATTAGAATCTCTTTGCATGACTTTTATATCAGTGAACAAAAGTTATCAAAACACACTACTCAACTACAAAGGAATCACCTCTTTCAGAGTTTCACCAGTATCAGAACCTTCAGAACTACCCAATAAACTCCTCCTTTTACCTGCTTTTGACTTGGGAAAATACATCACGATAGCTGAAATGAATAGAAGTACACATCCTCAAGAGCTGATATATTATGCATTGCTTGATCATAGACGAAACAGAATAATCTGACACTCAAGATAACAAGGAGAAAAATTTGATCTTACGATGTGCCCTTCCAAATGTAGCAAGAGGCTGAAACTCTGGGTCATTGGGGTCTGGAGTGTATCCTGACCGTGCAAAGAAGACATGTGCATACAAGGTTCCATTTTGTTCCAAAGCCTATAAGAAGAGCTATTTCCTCAAAACCCTCTGACATCATGAATGAAAAACGGGACTAAAAAAAACAATATACAGATGTTTCTGTAATAAGTTCAACAGTACCTCAGATGGATAGTACTTGAATGAAAGAGACCTGCTACTTTCTTGCCCCCAAACAGCATAAGGTATACCATTCTCATGCCAAACAAGCGCACCTTCATCTCCAAAGTCATTAAACCTTTCATGCTCAGAAAGATACACCCACATATCCTAAAGGAAATTAATGCAACTGGTAACAGGATCTATCATTAAAAGTAAAAATTAGACAAAAATAATCCGCTAGATATGGATAAAAGTAACAAAACCTACATAATATTTATCCTACGATGTCAAGAACCGTTAAGTTTTATTATTTACAGCAATAACAGCTTAAATATCAATTCAGGAAACTCGCAGTTCACCAAGAATAATATTCCACAAATGCCTTCGAACCACCATGGTGGCTAGAGGTCATTCAGACTAGAGAAGAAAAGGAAGTAAAGAGAGAGGGAATGAGTTCGAACTCCAAGGTGGCTGTCGAACTAAAATATTAAAATTCTCTGAGTTTCCTAGTACGGTTAGGTGGTCGTCCCATTAGAATAAAGAAAATGAAGTGCCTTCGTATTTTAACATACACGTTCGTGTACATATGAATTGAGTGCAACGAAAATGAAATGTCTTTGGTTTATAACATACACGTTCATGGATATATGCATTGAATGCAACGAGTGAAATAACACACATCAAGTTTCACGCATTCACGCATGCCCGAAGATAAATAGAAGAAAGAACTCAAAAGCTGAAGGACCACTAAGAGCCCTTCAAAGAAATTGAAGTGCAGCGATTTATGATAAGCTTAATATCCACATCACATGCTTGGCGCATTACACAGAAGCTTTAGGATGGTTCTGTAGTAAAAGATATCAGTGTTGTGTTAAGAATCATAGATCTCCACAGTGGTATGATATTGTCCACTTTGAGCATAAGTTCTCATAGCTTTACTTTGGGTTTCCTCAAAAGGCCTCATAGCAATGGAGATGTATTCCTTACTTATAACCCCATGATCATTCCTAAATTAGCCAAGGTGGGACTCCCTCACAACAATCCTTGACATGTTGAACTTCCAATCACTTCAATCTTCAACGATAAACATCAGGAAACATAAGTAACCGACTATAATTTCTAGAGTGAAAAGCCATTCCATACTCTTCTCAGCATCCAGCAGGCTCAGTTCGAATTTCCGAGAGAAGCATCCAGCATACAAACAAATATAAATATTCTCAAAAAAACCAAATCCAAAATTGTTCATTACTCGGAATACAGAACAGGGAGAACAACAAGTACAACGGAATCATCAAACATTCAATTCAATTCCATTATTCAACCATACATTTAACAATCCAAGTGCATACTTACCAGCGGTTCACCCTTCTGAAAGAGATTGGACATTAGAATAGCAGAATCAGAGGGCTTTTTGGGAGCAAAGAATTTAGAAGCGAAGTACCAAAAGACTGCGATCCTTATGATTCCAGTAAGAGACTGAGCGAAGCCTCCTTGTTGCTGTTGCTGTTGCTGTCCGCCTGCTCTTGGTGCTACTGCTGCTCCTCCTCCTCCGCCGGGACCCCCCACTACCGCCGGCGTCGCCATTTCTACTTCCTGCAAATCTAAGATAGGCGCAAAGGGAGAAACTGGTGCTAGAGTTTACAAGAAGCTTTGGTATTTATATGTATTTATTCCCCTCTTCTTGGAGAATCACTTTTGGAGGTGAAGGATGCCATGCGATGGCCACGTCACCCTGAAAATATAAATATCGCAGGTCCATCTATATACATATATCTATATTTTGCCATTTGGCAGCATATTTCTTTTTTTCTTTTTTTTTTTCCTGTATATTAGCTTAGATTTGTTTAAAAAAATTGCTTTAAATTTTAAAATTTTAAAATGTTTCAAAAATATTTTTGGATTTACAAAATTTTCATTAATACTCTCTTTTTTTTAAAAAAAAAAAACTTTCAATTTTTTAAAAAATTAAAAAATATTTTTATCATGGGGAGTAGTAACATTAAAAAGTTTGGACGTAATCTATAAGGTATCGATGACGATTTTCGTTAAGAATAAATTTAAAGCTAATGCTATTATAAAAATTGGAAGTGTATTTTTTAACTTTTCAAAAAGATTAAAATGTATTTTTGAAACAAGGTACAAACGGTTTGTTTTTATTAGTTTAGCTTCATTTTTTAACGTTTTCTTAGGCTGATTTGAGTATAGTTTTGGAGAGCAAAAATGAACACAATTTATCAATAATTGACTTGTAAAACGAGTAAAGTTGATGATGATAATAAAATCTCGGTTATTAACCTATAATAAAATTTGTGAATTCAACAAAATCTACTTTAAAGGGTGTTTCGGGTGCATAACAGTTTATCTGAAGTTATTTCTATTGTGTTTGAAGTGTCTAGTTGTTTAGTTTAGAGTCGTTTAATTTGATATGAAAGTACGATTAAAACTTGAGGATAGTCATGGCTCGGGCACGCCGATCGAAAAGCTTGAATAAAAATTAAAAATAATCAATTCCCTTTCATTTTATTTCATGGATTCTGACTTGTTTTCTTAGGAGATTCCAAAGGAAATAATGAAAGCAACTCTGGTTGGGCAGACCCATGCATGGACCTTGGAGATGGATGCAAATAAAATCTCTTTTCTCTCGTTGCCCTCTCTTCTTCAATGCTGTTCAGCTCCTTCTCCCCGTCCCCAATCGACAGCTTCGACATGATCTTCAACGGTGTCCCGACCGGGCTCGTAATGAAGCTAGGATGGTCAGCTCTCGGTGGTGTCCCGACTGGGCTCGTAATGAAGCTAGGAGGCTTGAAATGGGAAAGAGATGGTTTCACAATTTGTAGCTTTGGTCTTGTCAAATGCCTCCTTTCATGCAGTTTGGATGTTGAGGTCGGCCTCTTTGATCCCGTCGCCTTCGACGATGGCAGCGTGTAGCTTTCCGATGGCCCGGTTAGACGTTGCACAACCTCTCGAAACGCGGTTGTGTCGGTTTGGACGAACGTCGTCAAAGGCTTGCACTTGACAGGAGTTTGGGTGCCTGGCTTCTCCATTACGATGGTGCCTTGCAGCATTGTTTTGAGAGAGGGAAGAAGAAAGGAAGGATTGTAATTCCCATATGACATTACAACTCATAGGACAGTTAGAACAAACAAACTGTGAAATCAAAATTCCATTACAACTCATATTGTTTGTTTCTTTCTCAATATCAAAAGACAGAGAGAGATGACATTGACAGGAAATGCTATTTTTGACCAAATCCTAATTTTGGTCTTGGGTCAATGTCGTATGGTTCGATTTCATGTCCGATGGAGTGTTCGGCTTCCTTGACTCATCTTCCCCGTGCGACCACCGCCATCTACCATCGTTTGAGTTCGTTGTCATTCGTCTCCACTTCACTACCATTCGACTATCGCACCACATGAACTAAGTCTTGTGTAGGCAACAAAAGGTATGTAGATACTTTCTTCTTACCATCTCCTAGTCTTTTCCTCTATCAAAAAAGTTATCTCCAAATCATTTTTTGGAAGCGATCTCCTAGTCTTTTCGTTTTGGACTTCCCCTCATGGTTTTTAAAACACCATCTACTAGGGAGAGGTTTCCACATCATTTTAAATAATGTTTCGTTTTACCCCCAATCGATGTGAGATCTCACACTGAACCTCTTAGTATACTATTCGATAGGTCGGTCTTTATTAGATCGACAACGTCTAATTCAGTTTGCAAGTTAATCATCGAAGGTCGTGTTCATTTAACGCAAATCATCCCATCCTAATACATAAAAGACCTCCAAAATAAGCCGATGAAGTGTTAAAGAGAGATAGAAACAGGTAAAGAAACACAAAAACAAGTCCAACTACATTGAATTATTGAGTAGCAGAATAAGAAGTGACAATAGAGAGAGAAATTATAGCTTTTAGAGTTTGCAGACCTTTAACCAACAATATATGAACACATTAAGAACTTACTCTTTAAGTCTGCTATGCGGAGGTGGGTGGAGGAGAGCCATAATTATTCAACACTACTGTACACATAACAACGACCAACCTTAACAATATAATAACACCACATACTCTATGTTATGCTCTGTTTCTAAGTGATCAAGAATTCTCCACTCGCATGCACTTCTTTCACCCTCTTATCATACTCGTCTTCTTCCTCGTCTTCCTCCTCCTCCTCTTCCTCTTCCACCTCTCCCTTCCCTTCTTCGTCTTCCTCTTCCGTTCCCCATCCAAACCCCTTCACGGTCGTTGACGATGGGGGCGGGTTCCTCGCCTCCCCCACGATCTTCATGATTTCTTCCTCCGTTTGAAGCGAGAAGCTCGGGTGGCTACCCCTTTGGTAATAGATGGCTTGGGCTGATTCTGTCAGTTCCCTTGGCAAGTTCTTTAAGAACCATGGGTGACTCTTTATCTCTTTTAGTGAAATTCTCTGTCCGTATCAAGTTCAAAACATCATAATGAAATCAAGACGAGCGAGAAACTCATATTTAGGCGTTGAACTAAATGTAGGATTCGAGGATATATGAACTCGAAAAAGATATCGCTTTGGAAGGTCTAGAATTTTATCCTCGTGTTAGAGCCTATTAAGGATGGTCTACGGTAGAGAATTTGTATGGGGTGTCGACGTTTGAGGACAAAAGTGAAGCGTGTTTTGTTCTCACTCTACATTGAAGACAATAAACTAGTCGCTAGAAACCCTTTTTGGCTCGTTTCCCACGCGACTTCGAGCTGAGAATAATCACTCTATGAGCTAGGAAATAGGACAAACTTCAGATATTTCAAGCAGTTTCACCAAATTTAGAGAGACAAAGATGGGTCTTGTGTTTTGGCATCAAATTTCAATAAGAATTGCATGTTATAGAGTTCATTAAGACCGATCGAGCTCACTCCTATGCTACTATTGTACCATTTCACAAGATTCAGAATGTCAAACAAAACTAATGATATGAAGTGAAGGCGATAATTTTATATAGAACTCGAAAATAAGGTAATGATAAGAATATATAATTTTGTGACAGAAAAATACCCTTGATGGATTCGGGACAAAGATGCGAGACAGTAGGTGTCGACAATCTTGAGATATGTGAACGTAGTCGGGTATTTTGTACTGTACAGCCATTATTCGCTGCAGGATAACGAAAAAAAAAACGTGAGAAAGATGATCACTTTACTAAAATTAGTATGCAGCACGGCAAGAGATGGACCTGAATGGTTTTCCTGAAGTTTCTAGGATCATCCTGATCTTCAAAAGGGTATGCACCAACCAACATAACATAGAGAGTCACTCCACATGACCATACATCTGCCAACTACACACGACGAAACAGGATGATACCGATAACCATACTATCTCAATGCACAATGCGAGCCATGATTAACAATCAAATCTTTGTAAACAAATTAATGGAAAACAGAAATCTAGGACATAAAACTCGATTATCCCCAAAAAGGAAGGTGTTTCTTGATATAAACGACCGTGAAAACGTGAATGTATCTTGAAAGGTCAAGGAAATTGGAAAAATATGCACGTACGTACCTTTCCATCATACTCTCGTCGAGAAAGAACCTCTGGTGCTATGTACGCCGGAGTACCAACAGTTGATTTCGGTCTTGAATGTAACAGCGATGACTACAGAAGAAACGAACAATACGACAGCATAAGTACAGAGAAAAAATGAATCAAAGAGCGTGTTAACGAGAAATGATCGAATAAATTTCTCATCTTCAAACACCTTGGAGTAGCCGAAATCACAGATCTTCAAGCGTGGGGCAGGGCTGCCATCTAAAAGGGTATTCTCTAGCTTTAAATCTCTATGACATATTTGCTGCAACGCATCGTGTCAAATAAGATATGGTATAGAATTTTAAAACAAGAAACCATATGAGGCTTAGTTTGCTTTTAATTCTACCATTGAATGGCAATAATTGACTCCAGAAATCAGCTGCTGGAAGAAATATCTTGCCTGTAAAAATAAGATAAGAGAATTACACGACTTCACAAAGCTAGCAATTCTTCTATTATACTCAGTAGTCCACCCCACTAGTTCCTAGGAGGGCTCTGCTCACCCCAAAGGTCAATTTCGAGGGATATCAAAGATAGATTTTAAGCCGTGAAGTTTTCGAGCCTTCTGCTTGAATCTACAAATTGGAGGGTATCTCCAAACATCCAAGCCATTACCTATAACAGCCCAAGCTCACCGCTAGTAGATATTATTCTCTTTGAGCTTTCCCTTTCGGGCTTCCCCTCAAGGTTTTTAAAACGCGTCTGTTAGGGAGAGGTTTTCACACCCTTATAAGGAATGTTTCGTTCCCCTCTCCAACCAATGTGGTGCCTCAAAATCCACCCCCTTTGGGTGCTTAGCATCCTCGCTAGCACACCCCCCAGTGTCGGGCTCTGATACCATTTGTAACAGCCCAAGCCCTCCACTAGCAGATATTGTCCTCTTTGGACTCTCCCTTTCGGGCTTCCCCTCAAGGTTTTTAAAACGCGTATACTAGGAAAAGGCTTTCACACCCTTATAAGGAATGCTTCGTTCCCCTCTCCAACCAATGTGGTGCCTCAAAATTTACCCCCTTTGGGGGCCTAGCATCCTCGCTGGCACACCCCCAATGTCTGCCTCTGATACCATTTGCAACAGCCCAACCCCACCGCTAGCAGATATCGTCCTCTTTGGACTTTTCCTTTCGGGCTTCCCTCAAGGCTTTAAAACGCGTTGGCTAGGAAAAGGTTTCCACACCCTTACAAGGAATGTTTCGTTCTCCTCCCCAACTAACGTGAGATCTCACATTACCACATGGAAAACCCCTCAGTAATAAAGCTAGTAATCCCTAGTGTATGATAGAGTAGATAATAGACCTCATCTTCACTAAAACGTCCAGCATTGCAAATCCTTTCAAAAAGCTCTCCTCCAGCAGCATATTCCATCACTATAGCCAAATGCGTTGGCGTCAAAACAACCTGCAAATCATAAACCAACTTCAAATCTATCTATTTCTTAATCCAAAACTTGATGCATTTAATAGCAACAGCTTCATCAACTCTTCACCAATTGCATGGTATTAGATTACAGAAACCTTAAAAAACGTAAGAACTTGCCTCCTTGAAACGAATGATATTGGGATGCCGAAGCGATCGATGGTTTATAATCTCTCTAGCCACATTCTCATCTATCTGTCAATACAACAAAGCATCAAAACCCCCAATTAAGCCATCCATATGATAAACAAGGTTAATCTCAAAGCAACAACGAATGAATTGAATCAAGAACAGAAAGAACCTTATGACCACGTTCTATGTACTTCATGGCGACAAGCTCTTTGGTCTCCTTGTGCCTCAAAAGCCTAGCGACCCCAAAATTCCCAGCACCCAAATCCTTAACAACTTCATATTTATCCATTTCTGCGCAGAATCAAACAGCGTCCACAAACCCACAAGAAGAAAACAGAACAAAAATCAATAGCAATATAAAGAAAGGGTTTCTAAGCTCATTCGATTCAAAATACCAAATGGGGTTTCGCGATCAGATCTGAAATATACGAAAAAGGGTGTAATACTTATAGAAACTTGAAGAAGTGGAAAGAAAGCACGTGGAATTGGGCTTACAAACACGAAGAAAGCGATTGAATAGAGGGTATGGGAATCCACAAGCACCAGCTAGAATCCAATCACTGCCTCTTCAATTGAAATCCCACCTCGTTTTTCCTTTTGATACTCACTTTTTTGGGGTTCTTTAATATGGGAAGTGTGTTCGGATCTGTAAAAACGCCGTTTGGTGAGGAGAGAAGATGTGGGGGTACCCTTTGAATTTTGGGGTTTTTTTTTGTTTTCTTTTTGAGGGTTCACACTTGTTCTAATTCTAATATCCCCTTCCTCGTCACCACCGTTTCATTCCTTGACCTGTGACGGCACTGCGAGAGAGTTCTTTTTTCTAAAGAAATTTGCAAAAAGGCAGCCGTGGAATATCATAGCAAGTGGGTGATTCATTGCTTGATTGATTTCATTTGAAGCTAACTTTTTTGGATTATCAATTTAATTCTTTGGGTCTCTCTTGGTTGAAAGTCAACAAAGTCATCCTGGCTTGGCTTGGCTTGGCTTGTAGTAGATGAATTTGAAAGGATAAGTTTCACTTTAAATTTAGTTTAGTTATTTATTATGAAGACCTAATGGAATGATATTTAGAAAGGGAAACTTTACTTTATGATAGTTTTTTTTATAATAAGAAATATGTAATGTTATGGGTGAGATTCTTTGAACATTAATAATTATCGAAGTGGGTTCAAACGATTCAATAAGGTGGGTCCTAATTAATGAAATGAGACAAGAAGCACTTGATTTAGAAGACGACAATCCAACCAATGTGACTAGGGAGATTGTAGCCCAATTATGTAAATCCGAAACCTGCCTAGTAAACTTAGTTCGATACAGTGAGACCCCACGAGCTAATCTAGAGGTTGGAGGATCAATACCAAACCAAATAAGTCTCACCCACTTAGGTGAGATTCAAACGATCACTTGACCAAATTATAATTCGCCTAGACAGGTTTTGTGTTTGAATTGCCTCAATCAAGTACAAATACAAGGCTCGAAATCACATTAGATCAAATAAAGCAACACATAAAGTTTGTTTAGTTTATAATTGTAACACAAAATTGGGATTCACTACTTTATCATAGGCGTAACGTAGTTTTATAAGGCTATTGAAATCTACTTTATTTTTATTTTTAATTTAATTTTTTTAATATATAATATTAAATATAACAAGAAATTAAAGGGGATGGAGTAGGACTTGGATCACATTTTCGATCCATTCTATACTTTAAAATTTTTAGATCTAAATTAAAATAAAATGGAAAAGTAGTTATAAGATTTAAAAAGTAAAGAGGAATATGGGAGATGAATTTGGGAGAAATGGACAGTTGGTGCCATAATTCAAAAATGATGAGCTCAAAATTCACACTTTCTTCCAAACAGGCAACGTGGTGGCCATGCTATCACCATTTGAATGTGGTATGGAAACTCTCTCCATTCGCGCCTTCCCTAAATCTCCCTGAACGACTAAAAAATAAAGGGTTGTGAACTTTATTCAAGTTGTTTAGATCATTATTCCAACCAATCAAAAACTCTGGATTGATCCAAAAGATCTCTCCAATCCAATATCGGTAGATGTTATATATGAATGGATAATATAGGTATATTTGCAGTTGGTTAGTTATAGAGAGAAAAGAAAAATGGAAAAATAGGACAACAAAAAGTGGATAAAATAAGGGAGATAATGTGAAAGTTATTGATTTGAATACAAGATTCCAATTTTATCCTAAATTTTGGTTTTGACGAAGATAAGCGTTGGGCTTTACCTTTTTTCTCAGCCCATTTAAAACTAGAAGGCCCAAAATTTTGATTTTGGTTACGGCCCAAGTTTCATTTCTTTTTTCAACCTCCTCGCAGTGTGGCCCATTAATGTAATTGCTTTGTGAACTTTTATATTTGTTGTGCATTACGTGTAAATGTTTTCGTAAAGCTTGATTATGGGACCATTTACATGTGTAACACAATAGCAATACAAAATGTATAAAATGTTGAAACATAGAGATCAAGCTCAAAACCAAAATGAACCAAATCAAATATTAGACACGAAAAAAACGTACAAATTAAAACAAACAATATCATACCATATCTCACCATATCATCAACAAATAAAATAACATTCACATATTTTAAAAATAGAAAGTTAACATTTAGGAGATAAAACCTGATAAAGAGTCCATGGATTTGGTAAACCCAAATGATCACTTTTAGACTAAATTCCGACCTTTTTCAAACCAAATTTGTACTTTTAACCCTTAAATTTTTTCAATAATTCCAACAACATTTCAACAAAATTGAAGAAAAATAAATCAATCAAATAAAAAAAAGAACATGGAGACATGAATAGATTAGATTACACCCAACGAAGAAGAAATTGTTTTGTGAATATATAACAAAGGGAGGATAGTAACAATAATAATAATAATAATACGAAGAAGAAGAAGAATGTAGGAAGGGAAAGGATTATCAAAGAGATTTGGTCTTGAAGCGGTAGAGGAGTTTCTTCTTCTTGGAGGTGGGATTGTGTAAGGACAGGACCAGCTTACCAGGCTCAGAGGTCTTAAAGGTATTTGAAAGAACAGGATCAGACGCTGCTACTACTCTTCTAGGCTTCTCGATTATGACTGTGTACCCTCCTCCTCCTCCTCCTCCTCCTCCTCCTCCCCCCTCTTGGCTCGGCACAAACTCTGCGCCGTACCTCACTTCCCATCCCACCACTCTAACCTCCCACGTAACCACGCATCCCTAGTAAAACACACACACACACACACATCCAAAATTAATTCAAGTATCCAATGTGATGTGGAACACAGAATACGAGATATGATGCTATACTCTTCTGTTTTCTTTTCTTACAACCAAACCTGAAGAAAAGGGGAAAAAAAACAAAACACAACAGGGAATTTCCAACACCCCTTCCTTTAAAATAAAGACTCTGAGCCCTCACTCCTCATGCCCCATTTCGTCTGCCATTTCCAGAGAATCCAATGAACAAATGCACATCTTTTAACACAAATATCCCTTTCTCTTTTTTTTTTTTTTCTTTTTTGATCCAAAACAAATTTATTGTTTACCCTACCCTACAATTTTCCCATTTAATAACTCATCCGAACAAAAAAAAAAAAACCCTTTAATCTTCACTCTTTCTTGGAATTGAAGGAAAAGAGAAAAGAAAAGACCAACCTGAGTGACTGGGAATTCCACGGTGTGTTTGGCCGAGGGTTTCATCGTAATTTCAGTCACGCTATCACATGTCTCGAACTCTCCATCTTTGCTCATTCCTCCATACTTCACTGGCAGCTCTTGCGCTGTTACGTATCTGTGTGTGTATTATCAACTCAGTATTTTATCCAAATGTTCTTGTAAAATTTAAATTTTGTATTCTCTTACTCTTCCCTAAGAGACTTCCAAACAAAGAACTCAAGAGTTGCACCCATTTCGAATCTTCCACGTTCCCCAATTACAATAAAATATACATATATTGCATAGAAAAACTTAAAAGTCATTTTTCACATACATCGAATCAGAGAATTTAAGAACATTGTCCCTAAATTTAAGGTCAGTAATCGTTTTTACAATTTACAGAAACAAAAAGCTGCAATCAATCCAAATAAGAAGGTACCTGAGAAGGGTCTCTGCAGATTTAGAAGGTCCAGCAAACACAAACTTGCTCTTGCTTCTTTGTGTCATAAATGGACTAATCATTCTATTCACAGCCAAATACCACCAAGGAACATTGATAAACACCTACCCAAATTCAAACCAAAACCAGAATAAAAATCATGAACTATAATCACATCATAATAATCATAACAACATTTGTAGTTGGGTTTAGGAAAATTGATTAAAAAAAAACCTACCCAGATTCGAAACCAAATCCAAAATCAGAATAGAAAATCATCAACTAATCACGTGATAATAATCATAACAATAATTATAGTTGGATTAAGAACCTGTCTGGCAACGAATTCTGGGTAGTTATCTTGGAAGATCTGAACGGCGTCTTTGGTTGCTTGTCTAAGCTCCCATTTTCCCAGCCCTGGTGAGTTCTTGAGATCGTTAACATGAACAATCGTGCAGACTCCACCAGGAGTGAAATCCAGTTTCCGAATGCTTTTTTCCAAAAACTGAATTCTCCACCGGAGAAATTTCTGCCGTTTCTCCTCATCGGAAAATGTCTTCTGATAAAGCTCTCTGTTCTGGAACTGACCGTACACATTGTAACAAACTGGATGTCCTTCTTTGTCTGATCCATGCATAAACGCTACTTTCTCCAAATCGGTTCCTAAATCTTCTTCTAACAGTTCATCGATTTTGAAATCCTTTCTCCAATGGATTGTGTTCTTGATCATCGCGAACGATTCTTTCACTTTGAAATCCCTTGCTCTGAGGAATTTCAGCAATACGACGTCGCTTCTTTCATCCGCCAGTAGCGGTATCCCCCAAATTGAAACCTCCTCAGGCGCCGCCGAAGTTGGCTCAGAGTTGGCTGCGTTTTTGTCTACGCCTTCCTCCGATGGTGCTGTGGCGGAGACGGCGACGGCAACGACAGTCTCTTCAATTGCCTCGACTGTCTTTGCTCCGTCGTCGTCCAGGGCGGTTTCAGTTTTCACTGCGACCAGCACTTTCCCAGCCGCAGGAGGCGTCGTTTCATTTGATTTCTCGATATTTTCTGCTTCCTTATCTTCATTCGTTTCGGAAACTTTAGCTTCGGACTTCAGTGGCTCTTCTTCATCGGAGAGCTTCAGAGCATCATCAATCGGTTCCTCCGTCTTCTCCACCACGGCCTCTGATACAGTATCTTCAACTTTGGCCGGCAATGACGGTGGAGGAGAAGTGAACTCGAACTTGTTAAGCGCTTCCTGAATAAGCTGCTTAAACTCCTCCAAAGCCTTCTTCTCGGAATCCGAAAGATCGGCAACTTTAGTGCTCTCTTCCTTAAAAGAATCAACATCGGCTGTGAGTTTCACACCATCGCCGGACTTCAAAACTTCAGTCTCCGTGGCAGTAACAACGTCGCCTTGAGACAGAGTAGCAGCATTGAATGGCTCATTTTCCGCCGGTTCCGGTAGCAGTGGGAGATCCTTCCTATCAGCCTTCTCAGCAAGAGGGACATCGGTGACACGAACTTCTTGGTCAGCCATGGTGGTGGGGAAAGGGAAAGGGAAAGGGAAAGGGGAAGGAATGGAGAAAGTAGAAAAAGGGTTTTAGGGTTGAAAGAGAAATGGATATGGCGGTGGCGATGGCGGAGGTCGTGGGATTCAGAAAGGGAAGTTTAAAGAGTGGGTTAGGAGCTGCGGCGATATGTAACATTCATCATTTGAAACGCAAAAAAAAAAAATAATAATAAATAAATAAAATAAAATAAAGAATAAAAAGTTAATAAATTTTTATTAATTTTATTGTTAGAACTTTATTATTTATCTAATTAAAGATTATTTTTATTTCTTTAATTAAAAAAATTAGTTATGTATAAGTTAATAACAATTATACATTTTTAATTGTAAGAGAAATAATTAAAAAAAAATAATGAGACAATGAAACTCACGTTATTAATTATTAAATTATTATAGAAGTGAACCAAAAAAACATTATTTTATATAATTTAAATATAAATTAGTATTTCTAAATGGGAGGACGGTAAGAGTGGGACCCAGTAGCGAGAGAATTCTTTTCTTTTCTTTTTTTAATTTTTTTTAATTTAAAATCAATGAGATGTTTCGTAGGCTGTCATATGGAAGAGACCACAAGCTTTAGGCATAATGATGCGGTGCCGTTTTACAGAAATCTGCAGTCCCCTTTTACAAAGCCATTCTCCTTTTTCCTTTTATTTATTTAATTATTTTATTTATTTATGTATCTGTTTGTTTAGGCGTGGGCCGAAAATGATGATGGCCCAACGTCAAAAGTTATGGACAACTATATTATATTAAATAATAATAATAAAAAATATGTGCCCGAACATCCTCTAATGAATTTGTATAAGATTAGAACATTAAATATTTTATCAAAAAAATTAATATTTTACATGTTAATTATATGCAACTCAGTCTTGATCTTTAGTGAGTTATGAACTCGTTGTGTGGACTTGTTTTTTTATTTGTATCGGTATTCAATAAGTTTAAGATTTTGAGAGCGTGACCAAACAAAAAATTAGGAACCTAAGATGAAATTTACTCATAAGAAAAAGTAGGATAATAATGAACCGAATCAAGTTTTTCATCTTTTAAAAAATTTAAGGGTGACCCTAAATTGATATAATCCAACTCGAACTCACGAAAAATTAGATAAAATAAATAAATAAATAGAAAGTTGGTTCATAATGCCTGGCGCGAAGTTGATTTTCTGTCAACGAACAAACAATATTGTGGAATTTTCCCCATTTGGTTTGTAGGGTCGTTAACACAGCAGCGCAACAAATCGATAACAATGGCAGCAACGGAAAAACAGACAAACCTTTGGAGGTGAGAAATTCATAAATAACCCTTTGTGCTTGTTCAATTTGCAACAATCCAATCTTGTTCTTCCCCAAATCTCTCACTTCTTCATTTAGCCCGACGATCAATCATCATCCCTCTCACTAAAATTCCATTGCGGTTTGAATTTCGTCTTCCTCTGATCGTTCGCTCGACAGGGTTGTGGCCGACTCGCCGGAGACGGAATCCATCGTTTTCGGCTATTGCGACGCTCAACAATGCAGTGGCCACAACCTGTCGAGTATTCTACACTAGGTAGGTTCGATGATCACATGTTGGTATGTTACAATAGCAATATAACCCACGAAGGTTCTCTATGGCGGGCCGAAAATCCTGTCGCTACAACTCTCCCTGTATTTGCTCTCCAACTTTGCCTTATTATTTTCTTCTCTCGTGCCCTCATTTTCCTCTTGAGACCCCTGCGCCAACCGCCCATTGTAGCTGAGATTCTTGTAAGTTTCGTTTGATGTTCATGTTTTGATTATGCCCACTACGTGTTTGATGAAATTCCTGTGAGAAAAGTTGAGTTCTGTTTGTTTGTTTGTTTCTGGTGAAGGCTGGGGTGTTGCTGGGGCCGTCCCTACTGGGGCTGACCGATTTTTTTGTGAAATACATATTTGATTTGAAGAGCTTGTTGCCATTGGAAACTGTAGCGAATTTGAGCTTGGTTTATTACATATTTCTGGTTGGTTTGGAGCTGGACATGTCCCCAATTGTGCGTGCTGGAGGGAAGTCCATTGGCATTGCTGTGCTTGGTCTTCTTCTTCCAATTCCTATTGGGATTGGCTTGCATCACTTGATCAACAGCAACCAGAAAAAACCAAAGATGGTAAATGCCACCGCCCATGGACCTTTGTTTTGGGGCATTTCCTTAGCCACCACCAACTTCCCAGACCTGTCGCGGATCCTCTCCGACATTAAGCTTCTGCATTCCGAGATCGGTAGGACTGCTTTATCTGCCGCTATTATCACAGACCTCTGTTCTTGGGTGCTTCTCGTGATCACCATGTCAATAAGCAATGTAGGCAAATACTACGCAATTTCTTCCACATTTGTTTTCGTCTGTATGTGCCTTTTCCTCTTCCGCCCTGCACTCAAGTGGCTCGTTCGCGTTAGCAGCAAGGATGGGAACTACAATGAGTTCCATATCTGCTTTGTCATGACGGGTGTCGTGGCGTGCGGGTTGATTACCGACGCATGTGGCTCGCATTCGATCGTGGGGGCATTTATGTGGGGAGTTATCATGCCCAAGGGTGAGCTGAAGGACTTGATCATGGGGAAGGTGGAAGATTTGGTTAAATCAATTCTGATGCCTACGTTTTTCTTGGTGACTGGCCTCCGAGTGGATTTTAATAGCATTTGTAAAGACTCGGATTGGGTGTTGGTGATGTTGATCGTGTTCTTGGCTACCTCGGCCAAAATTGTGAGCACTTTCCTTGTGGCTATCTTTTGCAACATGCCACCGCGAGAAGGCTTGACTCTTGGCTCACTCATGAATACCAAAGGCTTGCTTGCCTTGATAATCATCAGCGCCGGACGAGATATGCAGGTAATCAAACGATAAGCTTTGTAAACGAATAATGAATCTAAATTGACTGAAGTTTTCTGTGGTTTGCTAGGCTTTGGGTGCTCTCACTTTCACAGTGATGATCATGTCTTTCTGGGTAATGACGGCTCTGATTGGACCAACCTTGGCTTTTACCTACAAATCAGTCAAGACATCGAGGAAAAATAGGTACAGAACCATTCAAAGCATCAAACCAGAGGCAGAGTTCCGAGTGGTTGCTTGTGTGCACTCCACCCGCAATGTGTATGGCATCATCCATCTCCTTGGAGCTTCAAACCCCACCAAGCAATCGCCCCTCTTAGTGTTCGCTATTTACCTGGTTGAGCTTGCCGGTCGTGCCACAGCAATGTTGATCGTCCATGGCCAATGCAAAGCCAGCTCTGCCAAAGCCAAGGTTCAGACCGACCACATTATCAATGCGTTCGATAAGTTTGAGAACATGAGCAATGGTGTCACTGTCCATTCCCTCACGGCGGTGTCGCCATATGCCACAATGCACGACGACATCTGTGGCATTGCGGCGGAGAAGCGTGTCCACTTGATCATACTCCCATTTCACAAGCAGCCCACCCTGGATGGCGGATTGGAAGATGGGAACCCCTCAATTGGGCTTGTCAACAACAATGTGATGATGAATGCCCCTTGCTCAGTCGCTGTCCTTGTTGATCGTGGCCTCTCCGCCACCAGCCTCACCGACTCCAGTCGTTCCAACCGCCTGCAACAAAGCTTTGCCCTGTTCTTCATTGGTGGCCCTGACGACAGAGAAGCTCTGGCTTACGCATGGCGAATGTCGGAGCATCCAGGCATCCTGGTAACCGTCGTAAGATTCCTCCCTGGTGACGAAGTCAAAGAAATGAGCATAACAGACTTCCCTGGAGAAGAAAACATCGAGATTCTTACAGCGATAGCAGGAGCAGAGAAGGAGAAGGTGATTGACAACGATTATATACAAAACTTCCTGCTGCAAATCTCAAGCAACCCATCAATCGGATACGCAGAAGTGGCGGTGAACAACGGGGATGAAACGCTCAAGGCAATCAGCACACTGGAAAACGAGTTCAACCTGTATATTGTTGGAAGGGGCAGAGGGATGGTGTCTCCACTAGTGTCGGGGCTGTCGGAGTGGAGCGACTCACCGGAGCTGGGGGTGCTGGGGGATGCGCTGGTGACGTCGAGTTTTGCGACAAATGTGTCACTGCTGGTTGTGCAACAGGGGTGTATGGATGCGGAGGAGAGGGGCGAGAAGTTTAACGATGCGTTCATGGCGGAGCAGTATGGAGGGCAGGGGGCATGGCAGTCGCCAATGATGAATAATAATGGGGATGGAGAGTTTGGTCTGTTTGTGAACCAGAAGGAGAATCAAGTGAATGAGGAGGAAGACGAGGAGAAGGGGAAGGGGAAGGGGAAGGGGAAGGAAGGCCATTATCAACCAAATGGAGCCAACCCGACTAAATTGTGAAGCAAATTGTTGGGGTCTTAGCTTAACTTCACTCATCAAACCATACTATTCTTCTTCTTGTTCCTTCTCTTCTTAATTTTGTTTAGTCAATTATTCTTTTGTTAAATGAATGAAGTTCTAAATGTTTTAGTTATCTTATTTTAATTATCTTGAAACATGAAAATCAAGCTTTTGTCGAGATGAATTCGAGCTTTTCTAAATTCATTAGACTACGAGTGCGAGAGATGCACGTTTCGAGGTGTCCTCAGATTGGCTTCATGCTGAGATGATGGGTTTGGAGTTTTGCCCAATTTGCCTTTTCATTTGTGCCCAATTTCATTCCTGAGAAAACCTTTGTTCGGCCTAGTTATTTTCTATCTTTTTGGTTTTGATCCTCCTCTCCAGTGGTGAGATTTCATATTGTTCGGAGAGAAAACGAAACATTTCTTATAAGACTGTGGAAATCTCTCCCTAATAGACGTGTTGTAAAACCGTGAAGTTGACGGCGATATGTTTGTTCCTCGATAAAAATAGTGAGGTCAACGTCGAACTAGCTTCCGACCTATGCTTCCCTTTAAATATGAGGTCACCTTACACCTCATTCGAAGTAGGGACAATTGTGAAAAAATAGAAGGTTTGTTCTTAAGTCTCTCGTGGGTAGTCGTACTCGAACCCTCCTCATCCGGGCTGATATCTGTAAAATGGACACCTCTAGTTTGACATTCGACAGGCCGGAAAAGGAAAAGGCCCATGATGGAGGAAATTTTAAGAATGGGCCTGGCCCAAATAGAGAGATGCTAATTCTCCATAATTTGAGGGTTTTATTTTATTCTATTCCATGTGTTTGTTCTTTAATTTTGAACCACACTTTGTTTCTTACCTTTTGCTGTTAAAATAGATGGAATCTTAGTACACAAAAGCTTTAACCTATAATTATTATAAAATCTCTAAATTCTCCAATTTAATTGGCACCCATAAATTATTTAATGCAAATAAAAATAAATTAACATATATCTATCGAAACAATGTGTGCTCGTGTGTTGAGGGATGTGAGCCATTGGTGTGCTCCAGCTTAGACATGTACACATCGTTGTGGAATTCATCTGTACCGTAGAGCAATGTGCAGATACTCTCACTATGGTCCAAGCAAGAATTAAATTTGCAAAGATGCGAGTTGCTCGAGGTGAAGAATTTCGAGTCGTTAAACTTGACTTGTTCAATACCAAACATTACGCATCGTGTTGGAATTATGACATGTGTCGGTGATGCAAAGTTAACAAACCATTAGTAATGATATTAAATGGATTGATTTGATCACATGCCCTTCAGCAGTTATATATAACATATGATTTTGATTAAAAAAATGTATTCATGAACCTACAAGTAATTAGAATATTGAAAACAAATCTCTTATGATTTCAGTCCATTTGGTTTGGGGAGGGGAGGTCTTTTGGTGACCCATTAGGGTTTCCAAAGGGCACTTGAAATCACCCTTATCCTTTTAGGTTATGTATAATATATAAAATAGTGTCCTTGTTCTTCGATCACGATGTTGTGTACGAGGACTATTAACGGGTCCTCAACTATTTTTTAACAGTGAATTTGTCTAGTTGGCAGGTGCAAGGTCGCTCCCCTCGTACTTGTGATTATTGTATTGCATGGAAACTACTAAAGACGCCTACTAATCACTATAAGTGAATTATCTAGACTGACAGGGTTCGTATATCTACACCAAAATTGGTAGCCATGGAGTCATGTCTTACGTGATATGAACCCACATGGTTCGTCACTCTTTACATGTATATGGTGTGATTCCATTAGGATTGTGTAATAGCTCAAACCCACTGTTAGCAAATATTGCTCACTTCAATCTCACAGTTCTAAAACGCGTCTGTTAGGGAGAGGTTTCCACACCATTGTAAGGAATGATTCGTTTCCCTCTTCAACCAATGTGGAACCTCACCGTTCGTGTCCTACATAATAAAAGCACACATATAGAGTAACTTTACGTGAGTACCAGATTTTATTAGAGTCGTATTTGGACGATATAACATTGGGGACGAAGATGATGACTAAGGTCAAGTAAAACGATGGATAAGAATAAAGTGATTTTTTCCCCTCCCACATAGGATTAAGAGAATGATTGGGAACATCTTTCCCTTAAAATCAGCATTAACTCTTGCACTAATCTCTCTCTCAAACTCTTAAATTACCGATAATTACAATTTACAATGAAAGATTGCCTCCAATCCCAAGAATTCAACCACTTTATTTTTTACTTTTAACCTTATCTTATCATTACAACCTTTCTCGAACCTTACAACCTTTCCTGAACATTAGTTTTACTCTTGTAAAAAATGTTTTATTCTCCTCTTCAACTAATGTAATCCTCATTGACACACAACTTAGTGACTGACTTTGATACCACTTGTAACAGCCCAAGTCCACTATTATAGATATTGTCTGTTTTGACCCGTTATGTATCGTCGTTAGCTTCACGATTTTAAAACGCGTCTGTTAGGGAAATATTTTCACACTCTTATAAAGAATGTTTCATTCTCCTTGCCAACCGATGACAGGGGGAGGGCTAAACAATTAAGGAAATAACTTTAAAAGGTAGACTTTTTTTATTATTATTTTTTATTTTTCAGATAATTGTACTTTTCAAACTTTAAACAATATACCAAAAAAAATTAAAATGTTTATTATTATTATTATTATTATTATTTTGCAAGGGAAAGGACTAAAATAGAAAATACATAGATATATAGTCTAAATATTATTTTCACATATTTTATTATCCCTTGTTTATATATATTTTTTAAAATTAAAAAATTAAAAATTAAAAATTAGGTTTTTTTTTTTATTATTATTTTTTAAATTTAACTTAAAAATTCAAATATTTTATTAAAGAAGATGAAATTCGAAAAAATACCAAAAATTAAGAACCAATATTAGAATATTTATTTATTTATTTATATATAGAGACTAAAATAAAATATACCATATAAATATTATTTTTACATATTTTATTATCGTCTATTTATATATGTTTTTAAAAATCAAACAAAATTTTGAAAATTAAAAATTAGTTTATTTTTGAAATTTAACTAAAAATTCAAATATTTTATTAAAAAAGATGAAATTGGAGAAAATACCAAAAATTAAGAACCAATATTAAAATAGATAAAAAAAAATATATATATATATATATATATATTAGAAAGGCCTAATAATGGGTGCAGCTGTGCAGGTGCAACCAATTATAAGGTTGATTAAGAGAAGGAAGAGGGTTGAATTAATTATTGTATATTATATAGTTTCCATAAGATATGATTTAGCATTCAGATCTTTTGGGAATATTTACCAATAATTTATATAACATTTCATCAACTTGTCACTTTTATTATTATTATTTTATTCATTTTCAGATTTGGATAATAATGGAATAATCATTCACACCCCCTAAACTTAGTTGTCATTACATTTATTTATCCCTCCTTCCATTTTCCAAACTTTGTTTAATTACATGCATTTAATTTGCCCTCTACTTTTAAACACCTCACGTTATGGTACCTCCCGAATATACGAGGAAGAACGAGAATTCTCGGTCACTAAACTCTTCCTCGTTTTTATATTACAATGTCAACACGAGCGTAATTCCATTTGTCAACTCTTGTTTTTTTAGTATAACAAATGGGTACGAGAAGTTTGAAGTTCCGAGATCAAAATAATAGCCCATCATGTATTGTTATCAGCCTCACGGTTTTATAACACATCTATTGTGAAGAGGGTCTAGCCCTACTCTAACCAGTGTTTTGCACTGTTCGGTGACTGCCTTTGATACCATTTGTAACATCTCAAGCCCACCGCTTGTAAATATTGTCCGCTTTGATCCGTCACGTATTGACATCAACTTCATAGTTTTAAACGCGTATACTATAGAGAAGGTCTAGCCTAATTCTAATCATTTGTAACAACTCAAGCCCATTACTAGTAGGTATTATCTAAAGGTCTAGCCTTACTCCAATCATTTGTAACAACTCAAACCCACTGCTAGTAGATATTATCTGATTTAGCTCATTACGTATCACTGTCAGCCTCACAATTTTAAAACGCATTGGTTCAAGAGAGGTTTCCACGCTCTTACAAGAAATATTTTGTTCCACCCTCAAATCCGAATTTTGAATCGTGGACATGAGACGTTACATAATAATATTTATAATAAATAATTAATTTTTGTTTATGGATGGAGTTGGTTCAACAAGCTAATTAGGTAGGGCTTCACATTTATGAATAGATTTAATTTTTTTAAAATTAAAATACAATATAAATGTCAACAACTAGCCAACTTATCCTTTCAATAGGTGCAAAAATATTAGATTTTTTTTGATATTTTAACAAGTGATAAATTTTTTTTAAAAAATTTATGATTTGACTTCATTTATACCTCAAATGTATTACAAAAGAATGCGACTAACTGTCAATTTTTCATATCCTGAGTTATATGCTATTTTAGCCATTGTTTTCAAATGTATTTCCTCGCTTATGTTTTTGAAAACATTTCTCGCAAACGTGACTCAAGGCTCGGGCATACGCCGATATTATCCGCGAAATTCGAATTTTTTACAACTGACTTGTTCACTAGGTTAGAACAAGTGTCGCATAATCGCTTTCTAGTTGCTGCAAGAGTGCGACTGTAACACTTTGACACCTAATTGATTAAAAAGTTCTAATTTTTTTAGAGTGTTGTTATATGCACCGATACATAGATGGATTAGATAGCTTTACTATAGTATTAATTAAATCCATCATTTAATGAACTTCAGTAAACATACGAGGCGCGACTTCCTAATTCGTTCAACTTTGAATCTTACTCTCATCATCTTATCATGGGGGAGGAGAGTTCTTATCCTATACGGCACGAACTCAATAAATCGTGTCATACATGCAGGGTGTAACCGCATCATATAGTCCCGTATCGTATAGGGCACGACTCTAGTAGATCATCTCATACACATGCAAAGAATGACCTTATATGTGGGTTCATATCGGCTCACGATAAAAGGGGTAGAGAGAGAAAAAAGGGACCATGCATGAAAGAGAAAGCCCTAAGACAAGGAAAAAATTGGGACCATATTATGTTTGCTAAAAAGCCAAAGCCAATGGGTACTATGCCTTTCAATATTGTCTGTGGCAGACCCCATGTGGTTGGGTCTTACATGGCCTATTCTCTCCACTAAAAGCTTTTTTAAATGGTCACTTTTTTTTTTTGGGTTAAATTTGATATAGAAATTTAACGAACAAAAGAAATATAAGTCGACTACTGAGTCTATTTTGGCTCAGGTGCACCATCTCGAGTGCGAGCCATCCGAACCACGTATGAATATAACCAAGTATGAAGGTAAGTAGATATGTATGAATGGAATATTGCTGAGTAGGGAAGACAATGGTAGGGACAAAGGTGATTATGAAAGAATGAAAGTAGAACATGTGCAAAGGTTCCCTAAGAGGTGGACAAAGCCTATTACAATCTTACAATTGTAGGGTTGTGATCTTGGGATCTTCTCCAAGATTTCCAACTACTTTTCTATTATCAATTTCAAAATTTGTACTCAAATTATCCTTCTCTGGTTTTGCCTTTCTGTTTCGGACCGTATGTGTTTTTATTTCTCGTGAGTTGAATAGGAGAGTTTGAAAATACCTGTCGATAAATTTACTAAACACGAGGACGATTTATTCAATATTATGGATGAATGATTATGAAGAGACGGTTTGGTTTTTGTAAGTTGGTCTGGTCTATTGCTCTTTTCTTATGCCTATTGTTAGAGTTCAAACTCGTCACTACCAGATATTATCTTATTTGAGCTTTTTTTTTTTTTTTTTTTTTTTTTCTTTCAGATTTCTCCTCCACACCCTTATAAAAAAAAAGCTTAATTCATATGGAATCTCACAACCTTTCGAGTTTCCCCTAAAGGTTTTAAAATGCCTATTAGGGGGAGATTTCCACGCCTTTATAAAAAGGTTTCGATATGGGATCTCACAATCCACTCATTTTCGGGCTTAACGTTCTTGCTAGCACATCGCCTAGTATCTGACTCTAATACCATTTGTAACCGTCTAAATCCACCTCTAGCATATATTGCCCTCTTTGAGCTTTCCTTGCTAAGGTTCCCCTGGAGGTTTTAAAAACATGTGTGCTAATGAGAGGTTTCCACACCCTTATAAACAATGATTTGTTCCCCTCTTCAACCGATGTGAGATCTCACACCTATTTTTTCATAGGAAGCTGGTTTAACGCTACAACCTCTATAAGTTTACAAGAAACTATAGATTGACAAATTCTGTTGGTATAGGTAGTAGTAACTATCAATTTTTCTTAGCCTTACTTAACCCTAATTTGATATTCTCAGGATCAGTCTTATTTGAATATGGTTTCAGTTTCATATATCTCTTTTTTACTCGAAAGTCACACCGAATAAATATTTAAGTTTTTTATAAATTTGTAATTAAAAAAGAAAATGAAAAAGGAGAAAATAAAAGGGTTAAAGGGCATGGTGGTCCATGGAGGGGAGCAGTAGGGGATCAGCCATCACGTTCAGAAAAAATGCAATAGAATGGGGTGAGTGGGGCCCAAACAAGAAACCTTTTTAACTTTATTTTTTAAAAATTTAAATAAATATTTATATTAAAAAAAAAGAAATTAAAGCTTATTTTACAATTTTAGTTAATTTTAAGACTAACAAAAATTGTATTTAAAAAATGTTTATTATTTTTTAAATTGGTCTGAGAAAACAATCATATAGTAAAAAAAAAAAAAAACCCATAATTTTGACATATCATAATTCAAATTATTTGTTCAAATGTAAAATAAAAATAAATTTCCAAATATTATTTAAAATAATTTCCGATAATAGATATTTTGATAATAGTTATGTAAAAAAAAAAAAAAATAATGAATTGCATAGTCAAATATACTAATTATTTTATTTTACAGATATGTTTGAATATGTCAGGATTAAACAAAGTTTATTAAACTATTTTCTATCCATTAAAAAATATATATTATTCTATCAACATTTTGAAGTGTGAGTATATATATATATATATAAAATACATTTTCAAAATAACATTTATTCTAGAAAACTGAGAAACCATCTAACTAAAAAAAATTGACATTTTTTAAATTAAAAAAATAATTAATTTAGTATATTTAAATTAAAATATTTAATGTAATCTTAAATATTTAATTTTTAATTTTGGTGGATCTATTATTTAAAATATATATAGATATTGAATAAGTCCATGACTATTATAATAAAATTGAAATTTATTAAACATTTTTCTCAAAAAAATTTATAAACTAAATTTATAATTTAATTAGCTTTTTTTTTAAAATAAAAAATTAATAATTAAAAAGGTCAATTTTTTTTTAAAAAAACTTCCATTTTCTTTATATTTAATTCTTATATTTTAAATTTTCTATTTTAATAGCTAAATTTTATGTTAAATATATATCTAATAAGTAGATATTTACATGAATTTACGTATGTATGATTAATGAAAAATTAAATATAAAGTTCAAAAAATTTAAAATTGAAGATAAGTATAGGTTAAGAATTAAAGAAAAATTAAATGTTAGCATTATTAGATTTAATTTATAAAGAAAAATAATTCAAAATTTTCATTAATGACATTAATATCAATATTTTAGTTGAAAAATATTTGATATGATTTTAGCTTATAAATTATATGTACCTCTTTAATATAAAATCTTAGTGGTCCAAATAAAATCTGTCAAAGGATACACATCTATGTTTTATTCTTTATTTCTTTTATTTTCTATTTTTATGTTTTCAAATATTAATTTGTTTTATTTTTCTTTTAATTTTAGTAAAATACGGTTACTATAGCTTATAATTTTTTGGTTTTATTTTATTTTGGTATTTAAATTTTTGAAAATATCTATTTTTATTTTTTTTTAAATTATACCATTGAAAAGAAAATGTGACAGCTAAATTTCGTGAAAATATAATTGTCAATAATTATTCTATAAGCTAAATAATCCCAAAATGAATTTTAAACCGTCCATAAAATTTAGTTGACTTCGGTCAAGTTCCAGAAGCCGAAACATTATTTTCAAAACATTTTTCAAATAATAAAAAAAAAGGTCAAAATTTTCATTCACATCCAAGCTGTGTTAGTCATATAAAAAAAAAAAAAAAAAAAAAAAAAAAAAAAAAAAAAAAAAAAAAAAAAAAAAAA
>NW_019272046.1:141106-153535 GCF_002738345.1 Cucurbita maxima
AAAAAAAAAAAAAAAAAAAAAAAAATAGAACCCACTCTAATTTCAACTCATTCAAATTACTTTTTGACAAAGACATTCATCTAAAGCATATCTTTAAAAAAAAGAGGAATCAAATGAAATTCCCTTCCACCTTTTCTTTTACCCTCTCATGGTAATTTTTTTTTTTTTACCGATAAATAGTAACAGTAACGATAACATTTCTGACAGAACATATTATCTACTTGTCTAATCTCTATTGTTCTGACTTACATAATTCATATAAAAAATTATTAATTTATTTTTTTTGTTGATTAAAAAAAAGGAAAAAGAAATTAATTTCTGACATCAACTGTATCTCTTTAGAGGATTTGGGGTGGCCCACACTCTCCCCTCTCTCTTTCCCTTCATTTCCTTTTCATTTCATAACTTTATACTTTGATCCAATAAAATAAAATAATTAAATAAATAAAAGAAAAGGAAATTTCCTATCTTTATAAATTTATATTCCCTTCAAATGTCAATGCCAACCCTTTTTTGTGTAAATAAATCCCATCAAATCTCATACTCAAAAAAGAAAGAAAGAAAAATCTTTTTATTTGTTAAATTAAATAATATTATTTATCAGTTTCTATAATCCATTCATTCATAATATATATATATCTAGTCATTAAAGTATAATAGAAAATTCAAATTTACAACTCATTAAATAAAAGTCTTACACGCTTTTACCTATAATAGATTCGATTTTATTATTAACAATTTGAATATTTTAACTCCTAAACAAAAGAAAAAAATATTATGTCTTAGCTATCCAAAATTGTTCAACAGCATCTTATCCTGGTTGGATATTCAAATATTCACTTGAGGTCCGACATTATGTCTCAAAGAAATGTTTCTTTTTTAATCGTTACGACCTAAAAAAAATAATTATAAAAAAAAATTAAACATTGGGATGATTTTTCCTACCTTAAGGAAAAATGGGTTTTTTATTTTGTGAAAGTATATGATGTTGGGAAAATATTGGGAGATTTGGTGAGGAAATCTGGTCGGATCTTGCTTTGTGGGATGTGGATTTTGGTGGGTCTTTGTTTGCAGTACAAAGCTATTCATCTCTTCTCCCACATTCTTCTCTTTCAAAACCCCACCTAAATCGACTCCTCCGCTTCCATTTCTCTCAAAAATCCCCTTTCTTCTTACACCTTCCCTTCTTTTTCTCTGCCATGGGATCTTCTGTTGCTGCAATGGGCATGGTTTCCGACTCCAAATTCCATGTTCTTGCTGTTGATGACAGCGTCATCGATCGGAAATTGATTGAGCGTCTCCTTAAAACCTCCTCTTTTCAAGGTATGTGGACTGGACGAATCGAATCGTTAATGAGTTCTTTTCGGATTTTTGGGGGTTTTTTGTGAATTGATTTTATGTTCCTTCTTCTTTGCCAGTAACTACGGTTGATTCTGGGAGTAAGGCTTTGGAGTTTTTGGGGTATGATCCTGGAAATAACTCGATTCCCTATGTTTCTCCTAGCCACCACCACCACCACCACCACCACCACCACCACCACCACCACCACCACCACCATCAGGTTTGTTTTCAGTTTTGGGTTTTGATCTGGTTTTTTCTAAATGTTTTGGATTTCCTTTCAATTTGTTGTGGGGTTCTTGTTTGTTCACTTTTCTGTTGTGGGTTTCTTCAGGAAGTGGATGTGAATCTTGTTATTACTGATTACTGTATGCCTGGGATGACTGGCTATGATTTGTTGAAGAAGATCAAGGTATTTTGCCTCGTCTTACCATTTCTGTTTTTGTACTGCACACCAAGTGTTTGTTAAAATGCCTCTGAGGAGAAATTTTCTTTTTCTGATGCCAAAAGTAGAATGTTTCCAATCTGGGTCCTTGTTGTATCATAGATTTTGAGAATTCCTTTGGTTTTTGTAACATATATCCAATAAACTACATATGGAATTATTACAAATTAGTTTCCAGTCAAACAGACTAAATCTAGGAAGTGTTTCTGAAGGATTTCCTCTGGGTTTGCAGGGGTCCAAGGCTTTGAGAAACATACCTGTTGTGATTATGTCATCTGAGAATGTACCTGCAAGAATCAATAGGTAAGAACAAAACAAAAAAAGAAAGAAATATGATGATGATGATGATGATGCATGTGTGTCTTGAAGAGTAGATTTGGTTCAAAATCTGAGAATCTGGTTTTATGAGTGTTGTTGTTGAGGTTTGAATCTGATTGAAGGATCGATTTTGATGATTGGAAACAGATGTTTAGAAGAAGGAGCAGAAGAGTTCTTCTTGAAACCGGTCCGACTTTCGGACGTCAACAGGCTTAAACCCCACATGTTGAAAACGAAACTCAAATGTGACAAACCAGAAAGAACAGAGGAAGATGAGCCTGATTCAGGAAGCCAACCCCAAGCACCAGAGCAACAACATCATGAACAACATGAACAACATGAACAACATGAACATGGACAAGAAGAATTACGATCGCAACCGCAATCGCAGCAGGTGCCAACGCCACCGCAAGATCAAGATCAAGATCGATTGCAATCGGTACCGGTGTTACCAACGCCGCAACAGGAGCAAGAACAGTTGCAATTGCTCCAGCCAACACCGCCGCAACAATCGAACAACAACAAGAGGAAGGCAATGGAAGATGGACTTTCACCAGATAGAACAAGGCCTAGATACAGTGGTATTACAACCATGGTGTAGTGAATAATGGGAAATCTTTCCTTTCCTTTTTTTTTACATTTGATTTGATTTTTATCTCTTTCTTCCCATCTTGATGATGCTGGTTAATACAGGCTCTCAGTAGGAATGTAGAGATCAGAATGGTTTTCCTGTATACATATCTCTCATGGAAATATTCCCTTCCCAATTTTGTCAACCTAATCAAAATCATAACAAAAATTAAAAGACAAAAGGTCATGAGTTGTAGCTCTACATTTCATTCCTGTTTCTAAGCTCATTGATTTGATTTCATTTCGTTCTTCTGATCTGATGGGAAGAACTGTGTAGTTAGCTACTTCGTGCTCTTGTATACGAGTATCAGGTCGGGTTATGTGTCTCTCGATTGATCTAGCAAGACGATTACTCATTGTAAGATATTTCGTTGTAGCATTTTAATATTCTAATTCTTGCTTGTAACTTTGTCGTTTCTAAAAGTTTGAGCTGTATACATTATGTTCTTTATCATGTTACAAATGTTATGGTTGATTTGTAGTTCTTGTTTGCTACATAAGTACGAGATTGAATCATCGATATTCTATCCCGAGGGTAAGTTACTGTTACTTAATTACCAAATTTAAACAACTCTAATTTTATCTCAAAATGGGTAAACATTATTAAAACTTAGAATAAAAAATAAATGAGAAAAATGAAAATATAATAAATAAAAAAATTGAATGAAGTTCTAAAGGAATACTTCAATGTTTTTTTTTTTTTTTTATATAAATTATTAATCACAAATAATTAATGTATTTTTTATCTCACATGATAAGTTTTATAAAAATATTATTTCACTTAATTGTTGGGTTTTAGTTTGTTTTTTGGGCCTTTGGAAACTAGCCCAACTTCTTTCAACTATATTTTTCAAATTTACAGGAAGACACGTGGCGAAGTATAAAAAAAACTTTAAACTTTATGGAATCCTATCAACCGGTGGGGAAGGAAGATAATGGTACCAACACCAATTCGATCCGACCTTTGTGGGCCCCACAGAACCTCCATCAACTGCCCACGTGGAACTACTCTCAGATTTTCCAAATTAATTTCAATAAAAACATATATATAAAAAACACAGTTAGCCCAAATTACCAAATTACCACTGCTATAAATATCCCGAAGCCGGGAAAATTCTTACACAGTTGTTGATCGCACAGTGCTCCTTTAGCTCGCCCTCTTCTCTTCCACAATGTAAAGCGAAAATTCCTGCTTTTCACCTCTTTCTCTCTCCAGGATGATAAATATTCCCATTTTTTTGCTGCGAAGATCTCCACTTCTCTTGGAATCAACCTACTAACTGGTAAGTTCGATGAATTTTGCTTGTTTTCTCTACTTTTTTTTCTTTTTTTCTTTTTGGCGTTTTCGATTCCTTGAATTTTGATTGTCTGCATATTTTATGCCTTCGAGAGTGTTGAGATTGAAGAAAGACATAATTAAGCTTTCCAATGGTGCGCTTTTGTTAGGGTTTCGTTCTGTTCTGGATTTTATCCCGTTTGTGTGAATTGGGATTGGATGAAATTGGCTCCTTCTCGGGCGATCTTTCGGTTGGTGTTCTTGCGTGGGAACTGTAGCTTGTAATGGATTTTTGTTGGCTGTGATTGGTGTTGAATTGTTAGCTGGAGTGGTGTCGAGGGCTGATTGTGACATTAAATGTTTAGATTAGGGTATAATTTGTAATGTTTATCCGGTTTGTTTCAGCAGTTCTGACATCACCTTGTTGCCGCCGTTTCTTGCTACTTGTTTTGTGTTTTTAATTAGATATCTCTTTGGGATTGGGATCTTTATTTGTTTAATAAAATGCTGCTTAACATTTTGTGATTTAAACTACATCATTACTTTTTAATTCTTATAAACTACATCAGTATCAATTGCTGTGATTTAAATGTGACTTCTTCCTGTAAAGTTTTATTGTGAGTACTTCAAAGTTTATGCTAGTTGCTACTATCATTTTCTGTTGCCCAATTTTTTAAATTGTGACTTTTCTTGTGTTCCTTAATAAACTAAAGAGAGGGCTCAGAAATTGGAAATTTTAATAGTTTTCCTCGTCATTAGGAAACAAGAATTTCGTAAAAGGGTTGAAATATTAAAGTTTCCTGCATAAATAAGGCTTTCTTGACTGCTTTTGATGTATGTATCGATCTACTTCTCATTCGTTTGGTGTAAGATTCTTAGTTGTTTATGGTTGTTTACTAGATGCGAGGGTGGAATATTTGAGGTGAATACGATCTGCCAGTTGATTGAACAATTCAATTCTTATGCACTAGATTTGAAAACATGTCAACCGGAACTGCTAGACGGGTCTCACGTCAAGATATTCAACTGGTAAGCTGGTTTTTGAACTTACAGACACTTCACGACCCGCACATTCGTTCTAAATTGCTCATTATTCCTTGTCTCTTTTCCAACCCAATAGATCCCAGGGAATTGGATGAAAAGAAACTGGTGCTCAAAGGCTAGATAACTGAATATTAGTTGTAGAAATAGATGACAGAGAAGTTCTAGACCATCATAAATAGTTTGGCCATGATCATGAGGAACTTGTGAGGTTAGATGAATTGACTTTATAGGCTAATGAAACAAATTCCTTAATTTCCTTTTGGGATCGTGTTGTTGGTGTTGTCATATGAGATATTTGTGCCTGTACATGCCAATCTGTGCTACATTTAGCCACTCAAAGTTGAAATTACGCTGAAACATTTTTTCAGCCATGTATGTTATGAAGCTTGAATAATCTTTCTAGGCAAGTTGTCTGTGTCTATCAGTGACGTAATGGACATCCCGAAACTCTCAAATTTGTTGGAAAACTAGAGAATTGGGTCTTTATTTTATCTAAAAGAATATTGTTTCATGAACATGACAAAAAAAAAATAGAGAAGTGAAATAGCTTAGAATGAAAAATGTCGTGCTTATGTTTCTATTTTAAGGTGGCTAATCTCATCCAGCTATTTATGTTTTTATTTTAGGTGCGAAGTCTTATAGAGCGATGCCTTCAGCTTGATATGAACCGAAAAGAAGTCGTGGAAACACTTTTGAATCATGAAAAAATTGACCCTAGTTTCACAGAGCATGGTAATCATGTATCAAATTTTTATTTCCATACATATTAATGGTCCCTTGTTTACTTGTTTTATCTGTGGGTGATAGATTTATGATATTTATCATAGTTTTGGTCACTTGTAGGCATTTTTGACTTTGCTTTTGGGACATAGTTGTTCTTACTTGTGTACTCATCATCTTGATGATTAAGTCATGCGAGTATCTGAGTGGTTGAGCATTCAATCAACATTCTATTGAATGGATTATTGGATTTATTTTATTTTATTTTAATCTTAAAAAGATAAATTCTTTCTTGTTGATAAGTTTTGTTACTTGTGTAATAGACCATTCTATTTCCCGACTATTTCCACTACACTAAGAATTGGCTTTTATCCATGCCAATTCCTCTTCTCTGAATCATACTGTGTGAGATCCCACATCGGTTGGAGAGGAAAACGAAACATTCTTTTTAAGGGTGTGGAAACCTCTCCCTGGTAGACACGTTTTAAAATCTTGAGGGGAAGTTAGGAAGGAAAAGCCCAAAGAGAACAATATCTGCTAGTAGTGGACTTGGGCTGTTACACAGCCAGTCTATTCAAGCTCACTATTTCATTGTTCGTACCTAAGGAATTCGTTGACATGACCGAGCTTTAGGAATGACTAGAATACCATGTTAAAACTACCTTTAGACCTAAAAGTTTAAGCATATGGGTTATAGTAAATTTAATTTTTTATTAATAGTTTAATGGTTGTCATCCATATTAATCATGGGAAAGTACATAATCACGGTGAAAATTTCAAGATATTGATTGGTAGACTTTTTTGTTAGAACAACATCCCAAGTGCAAGACAGTATTATGTGCTACGGCTTACCATAGTTTAGTCAGATGAGTAATGAGTCGACCATAAAAAATGTCTAGAGCATTTAAATTTTGTGGATGCAGAGAATAATGTTTGATGATGCATTTAGAAAGATCCCACGAAGCATTTCTTATAAGGATATGGAAATCTCTTTCCTAGGAGACGCGTAATGGAGAGACCCATCAGGAAAAACCCAAAAATCTTGAAAGGAAGCTCGGAAGGGAAAGCCTAAAGAGGACAATATTTGGATGAGTACCGGCTCTGCTGTGTAACTCTAAAAGACGCGTTTTAAAACCGTGAGGCTGATAATGATACATAATGGCCCAAAACGAACAATATCTGTTAGTGGTGGGCTTGAGCTGTTACACGTAGAGAAAGCAACCTATCTATCATATGTATTGCCTAGGTTAATAGCTAGGAAACTGCTAGAGATAAGTATTTTTAAGGACAATTGAAACCTCCACATATCTCCACAATAGTATGAAACTGTCCACGGCTTTGCTTTTGGGTGCACCCAAAAGGCCTCATGGAGATTTGATTTTAAGTTTTGGTTTTTGCCGTGTTGAAGCTCAAAAATTTACGAGGCATGTTTGAAGATGCCTGTTGGTTAATAAGGACGGTTGTTTCGCATTGTAACATCTTTCAAACCATTTGAGCAATTTTTCATTGAAGATTTCTAGGTTTTTTTTCAAACCAAATGCTCTTTTGGAGTAGCTTTTAATGCCTTGCTTTAGTTTCCAACTTCACTCCTATTCACATTTGTTCAATATTGTCTTTAGAGCCTTTATCCAACGCTCGAGAAAAGGTAAAGATCTTAAATAAATGCTCCCAACACTTGCTATATTGTCAATGAAAGAACGATTTTAGGTGGATTGAAAAGAAAAAATTAGTAAATTTGAGACCCATGGTTGATAAGTGGACATAACAAAGCATACATGTAAGGTTGTGAACAGTTTTGGTCCATCCTTTTGTGTTTACTTCTTCAATTGTTGTCAAAACCTTTTGCATTGCTTCTCTTCCAGTTTGGCAGAAGCTTGAAGAGGAGAATCAGGAATTCTTTAATGCATATTATCTGAGACTGATGGTGAAAAGCCAGATTATTGAATTCAACCGATTGCTTGAACAGCAAGCAAGAATGATGCACCAGATACATCCATGTGCTGTGACTGCGTTGTCTAGTTCTAATGGATCCCACGTCCAACCAAGTAAGACTGCTTTCCTCCTTGTTGGGAGCTTCATCTTCATTTCTTACTCGTTGCATTGTTATATATTGTGACTGAGGATAATTATATTATGTATGCTATTACATGCCTAAGTAAGTCTCCTTCATTGTTTCTTAATTTCACAATTAGTGAGACATCTTGAAAGTGGAAGAATTGCCTCATGGAAATTTTATGCAAAGACACTTTCCGTTCAAACCGATGCTCTCTACCTTGTGCTGAAACGTTGGTTTTTTTTCTTGGAATTGAGCCTAGTGAGTACCATCTTGGCATTAAAATGAAGGAAATTTCTAAGGATGAAAGTCTCAACTTGATATTCATAAAAAATTTGCGTTTTACCTACTAATTTGTGAGTATTTATAGTCTTTCCACAAAGGAACTCTCAACTCTTCAAATGACCACTAAAAAAAGTTAGTGGCCATGATTGGGAAGTTACTCCCCACTGCCCTTCAAATGTCCACTAAAAGAAGTTATAACCATTCTTACCAGTAATTTTCCACCCTTTTGCCCACTATATGGAATTAAAATAATAAAATAAAGTTTGTAAATAAATTATCCTCATTCTTCACTTCAATCGTGCAAATATTTATTTTCGAAGCTCCAAATGATCCTTCCTCAATTGAATCAGTTTGTAACACATGAAATGAAGGTTGAACCGAGCCTATCCAAATTTGTAGATGAAGAATGAATGTTTGTTGAATCTTCTTGGCCTTGGATTGTGTAATAGGTCCAGTTGGAACATTTGGAACACCATGAATATGTATTATTGGACTTCATGCCCGAGCATACCTGTTGACTTCCTGCCCGAACATGAGCTGTCAGTAAAGCTGGATTCTGTGTAATGCAATTTGCGAGTTTGGATAATTTGGAAAGAGAGAAATAGGAGGATTTTACAATTATCGGAAAAGGATTTCAATTTGGTTGGGATAAACGTCCTTTTGATTCATATAGTCAGGGCTCTCTTGATGGGAGTTCATGTAATTATGTTTAATCCTTGCTTTGTCCAAATTGGAGGGGTTTGTAATTCTTCTGGTTTTGGTAGGATTTTATTATTATTAGGTTAAATTTCAAGTTTAGGCTTTGAAATTTTAGGATTGTATCTATTTGGTTGTGTCAAATAGGCTCTTAAACTTTAAAAAATATCGGATAAGTCCTTAAATTTTTAATAGGTTCCTTTATTTTCAATTTGACGTCCAATAGGTCTTTGACCTAGTTGTCATTTTTTAAAATCCACACTTACTCAACATAAAATTTCAAGTTGAGAAACTCATGAGACGTAAATTTCAATTTTATATCTAATAAATCAATTAATTTTTTTTTTTTTTTAATTTTGAATATGTCTAGGACTCTATGGTTTCTTTCCCTATCCAGGATCAGTCCTGTCCTCAATTCCTTTCTTCTTGAGCGCTGGTACAAGTTGTATCTGAAACTACATAAAAAGATAAAGCCCAAGAGAAAAGGTGAAACCGAAAACCTCCTAAATTTTGGAAGTCTGAATACGCGCTAAAAGCATTTCCAACTTACAAGAGAGTAAATTCATTTAATCCTGAACATTAGACTCCATTCCGTGCTTTGAATTTCCTTACTTCGGCTTTCAAACCCCAAGGCCAATTCTTTAAGTGATTGAGTTCCATTGCATTGCCTAACTTAGCCCAACATACTTAAACAACCTAAAGGCTTAGCTCGGTCACGATTTGGTGATATAAGGTAGGGTCTTTCAAATTGAATGGATAAAATACAGGATATAAATATGTTTTTTTCGATCTGGATAATGCAGCTTCTCTCCTGAAAGAAACTCTGATTTATGATCATTTTTTTCTTAAAGAATAGTAGGGTTTACAAGAATATGATTCATCTAAGAATTCCCCCTCTCTCCTCGATTCACAGAGACAAAATGGAGGACTGGTGTCGAGGGAAAAACTTTTGTTTAACATTTCTGGAAAGACCACCTCGAAACTCTCTCATTAATCTTTTGTCTTCTCGTCTCTTAATTACATTCTGTCACCTTAATCAATCCATTCTTAAGGAAAATAGGCTCCGAGTACAGATAGTTGAGCATCCATGATTCATGCATATCAATCAATGACTACTCAATTGATTTAGATTTTTCTTTGTGGATTGACGAATATATTGTTAGTGTTTTATTTACACAGCCACTTTCTATAATTTGTGGATCAACATTGATTCAGTCACTTCAAACTTTAATTGTTACAAATTATAGTTCTCGATATTCAAAAACCTTTTTCTCTAATGAACTTGAAGGGAGTGGATTGTGAGATCCCATATTGGTTGGAGAGGGGAATGAAGCATTCTTTATAAGGGTGTGGAAACCTCTCTCTAGCAGACGCGTTTTAAAAACCTTAAGGGGAAACTCGAAAGGGAAAACCCAAAGAGGACAATATTTGTTAGCGATGAGCTTAGGTTGTTATAAATGGTATCATAGTCCCAAAGGGGGGTGGATTGTGAGATCCCATATCGGTTGGAGAGGGGAACGAAGCATTCTTTATAAGGGTGTGGAAACCTCTCCCTAGCAGACGCGTTTTAAAAACCGCAAGGGAAAGCCCAAAGAGGATAATATTTGCTAACGGTGAGCTTAGGCTGCTATAAATGGTATCAGAGCCAGACACTGGATGGTGTGCCAGCGAGAATGGTGATCCCAAAGGGGGGTGGACGCCGTGCGGTGTGCTAGCGAGGATGCTGGACCTTGAAGGGGGGTGGATTGTGAGATCTCACATCGATTGAAAAGGGAAACGAGTGCCAAAACGTTGGGCCTCGAAGAGGGGTGGATTGTGGGATCCTACATCGGTTGGAGAGGGGAACATAACATTCTATATAAAGGTGTGGAAATTTTTCCCTAGAAGACGCATTTTAAAAACCTTGAGGGGAAGCCCGAAAAGGAAAACCCAAAGACGACAATATCTGCTAGCGGTGGGTGGGCTGTTACAAGGTGGAAACTAATCTTGTGATGTTAGAGTTTCTTCTATGCATCTTACGAAATGCTTCATGAAATTATTATCTATCAAGCATCGGACGTTGTCAATATGTGATTCATACTGATGCAGATTTTCTATTCCACGGGATCTATAACCATTTTTATATATTGATGATCGTGTGAGGTTTTCATTCCATAACTGTTATTTGGAGTTTGTCAATTCAATGTACCTTGTTTGAACAGTACACCAGAGCTGCTACGCACCAGAGCATACAGGACCTGCTTTGAAACAAGATGACATAGACTACCCTGTTGGTGTCAGCTTAGGCAATGCATATTCTAATGGTACCCAACCTGTACACTCAACCATGCACACTGCCGTGGACATGTCTTCTCATGCCAGGAACGATGCTGCGCCTCAGAGCTCAAATATGGGTCTGTTTCAAGGAATGAATGGCGGGATGATCAAAGTAGAAACTGGATATTCAAACAGTTCTCCCTACATGTTCGGAACAGAGGGCAACATCCTTGATGCACGTCAATCAATTGGTAATGCATCAGTTGCATCTTTTGCTAGTGTTGATTCCAACACACCATCCTTCAACGAATCGCTACTCGATCCGGATCCCTCTTCATTTGGGTTCATTAATCAAATTACCAGGAATTTTAGTCTCTCAGATCTGACAGCAGACTTTTCTCAGGGTTCAGGTACATTTTTTTTCTCATTTCCTATGTCAGTTTAATTTAGAATGAATTAGTCTCTTAATTTTCAGTTCTAAGAGATGTTCAAGAAGATTTCTAAATAAATGAATTCAGAACTCTTTCCCGAGGGAGAGCGAGTGGACCAGAACCATATAGATGTATTATGGGTTTTAACAACATTACTTTGAACTTCAGATATACTAGAGAGCTATGGCAGATGTCCTTTTTTACCAACAGAAGCTGATAACATCCTTGATACTTGTGAGAATGGAGACCGTCTTGGTAATGATTTTTTATATCTGTTGATCGTTGCTTGTAATATTCAACAGGTGGTTATTGACTTAAAATTTCTTCGTATTTAAAGATGGTAAAAGGTTGGACAGTGTATCGAATAGCTTGAGTTACGAAGAGTTCAGACACAATTAGCTGGTAAGTTATCTCGTGCTTAATCGATCATTTTAAATGTATTATTTTCTGACTGTTCTTTCAAAGTTGGTCCACTGAAATTGTGGGGGTTGCCCATTGATTCTCCAATGTGATGAATTCATGAAAGCACTTTTGTTTGGAATCCTATTACTTTTTACAAGAATAGGCTTCCTTGTGGGTCTACTGAAGTTTTTCATTGAGAAACTGTGTTATTTAAAAGTTTGGGAAAAAAATACATCATACTTACGCTTTATAGTTAGGCTGCCACGGTGGGAAGTAGAGGAAAAAAACTTGCGAGCCTTTAGGTTGTACATTCATGCCCATAATAGAATCTGCTGCTTTAGCTGCGGGGTGAATATCCTTGCTATTGAATCTGCTCCAGTTATCTTGGATTGGGGTAGAGGAAACTCTCCCACAAGCCTTCGAATCAGGTTGGTCATAAGGAGTTTGTGATTAACGAAGAATTTTTAACCATGAAGATGTGAACAGTACACTAGCACCAAAAAAAAAAAAAAAAAAAAAAAAAAAAAAAAAAAAA
>NW_019272046.1:153944-168106 GCF_002738345.1 Cucurbita maxima
AAAAAAAAAAAAAAAAAAAAAAAAAAAAAAAAAAAAAAAAAAAAAAAAAAAAAAAAAAAAAAAAAAAAAATCTAGGATTGCCTTTCGATCTTCAACGGTTCGTTTTCATCAATTTACCCAGGTAAATGTAGAGATGTACCAAGCAAGTTTAAGAGGACAGCCTGCTGTAAACAATAGAGCATAGAAGGAGAATTCGTGACCGACATACCAAGCATAACAATGTACGAGTTTCCAGCTATAGGATTTTAGGAAATGAAATGTGGATTAGAATGCTTGGCTTCATGAAATGGTGGGAATATTAATCTGTATAATCATGTCAATGAACATGATTTTCTTTTCTTTATTGCAGTGCAGGAGAAATGTATATTATGTAATGCATCTTCACAGACATTTGGAGCTTTCCAGCTGCTTAGTGATGAACTTTTAAGCAGTTGTATATGATAAAGGCACATGGGTTTGCTGCAACCTGATAATAGAGATGCATTGTATATCATCATTTTGTTGCTATACTTGCACAGATGATTGTACATTGCGTTGTAGGGCTGGAGAGGCTTCTTGAATCTGAAACTTACTGATCATATATGCGCCCGCCCGTTTCACTGACATTCGGCGGGTAAAGAATTTTTCTTGTGAACACAGGCTCCTGATTGATTACTCACAGTGATTCTGAAAACCTTTTAGCTTTCAAGTGATTAAAGTCTCTGAAACTAACCGTTGATGTTTGATGTTTTGATGTTTTGATTGATGATTGCGGTATTGGAAGTGATTATTGTAATGATCTGATTATTGTGTTGAGTGTAGATTGTAAGAGTGAAATACATAAAGCATGTTGGCTTAGAACTTTTGCCTTTTGATTGCCCATTGAAGCTTGCCTTTTGATTGCCCATTGAAGCTGCCTTCCGTTGTTTGAACAATATCAGCTAGCCGTAGGGATTTTATACCTCTTAATGCCCACAGTTGCTATAATGCCCACTCAAACCCCTCCTTGAACATGGTGACTAGAATGATCCTCGTTTTATAGATATAGAACTTAATAAGTAGAGAGGTGTGGGAGAGGCAGTAATGTGGGCATCGTGACAGGTGGTAGGTTGCAGCGGGCATCTGATAACAACAGTGAAATATCATAGATGAACTTGATTGTTAGATTTTGAAATCTAAAGACAAAGTTGACTATTTTCAAAGAAAACTATAGATTAAAAAACTGATTTTTTTTTGCTATAATTAATCCTCAAACCTATGGGTTCAAATTAGGAAGACCTGCCATAAAAAGTGTTAAAATTTAATAAACATATTGAGTTGCTTATAAGAGTTGATCCAATTTTGAGTTCAAACATGTCACAACAATAAAGATAAGTGTATAATTTTCAATCTTAAAAATCCACCAAAAGCCAATCATGAATATTTTGCACCATCATCAAGTTACCCAAAAACCAGTCTTTGTATATTCCACTCTCACTTCCTTTACAGAAGTAAACAATCTTCATCAATATCATCATCGTCATCAAGCTGCAGATCGTTTCAAGATTGAATGTTCCTCCACTCCTACAGAGGTCCAGTTCTGAGTGCATTGTCTAAATCAGTTATGAGATCATTCACATCTTCAATACCAACTGATATCCGAATCAGATCTTCGGTTAAACCTCGAGCTTCCCGTACCGCAGCGGGTATGCTTGCATGGGACATAAAGCAAGGCATACTTATAAGGGACTTCACGCTACCTACAAGGACAGGAAACCATAATTCTTCTTAAGCATCAGATCCTAGCACAAACTTCAAAACGTAGGGATAACAGAAGCCTTTTTAACTTATAAACACAAATAGTAATAATCAAACTCTTAACCATAAAAGAAGGATGAGTGCGGAAATTCCACACCTCCTCTAAAAGAAACACCAAATGAAGCGAAAATTCCTTCAACATTCTGCCTCCTTAGTAAGCATGTAAGCATAGTGTCACAATCGCACTCTTGTGGTAACGAGACATCAATTGTGCGACACTTCTTGTATGACTATCCCTAATCACTAGTCCACAAGATAAAGTGCGTAATTAACTCCAAAGGGAAGAGTATGATTACCAAAACTGACAGTTATGCTGAAATACTTGGTAGTTTCAACAATATGCTTGGAGAGAGCCAACGATCCAGTCAAAAAGCTCAATACTGCTCCTGCGCCCTTTGCCTAAAAACATAAAGAAAGTTACATGGTTAACTAACTCTCTTCTTCTTCTCTTTCTTTTTGATACCCGTGAATTTACAGGCTAGCTTAAACTGATTCTAAATTCCATACAATATTTATTTCTTTCTGTTGTTCGATCAACGGCTGAAGCTTCTGCGGATTTTTTATTTTACAAGCTTATAAATCTGTTGAATATTGTACCTGAGAATAATGCAAGGAACGGCCAGGATGAGTAGGAAGACCTGCATAGAACACATTCTTCACACGTGGATGTGTATGGAGAAACTCAGCAATCTTCTGTGCGTTTTCCTGTCAACGACATCAATCTACTGAGAAATGAATGGTGTCATCCACATCTATACATGTACAGATGAATAATGAAATAAACAGTGTTATTACTGTTTACATTAAATACATTATCAGAATCCAGAAGTCAAAACCACAACAAAGGACAACACAACTAATATATTTACGAAATTACAATTATAATAATATAGAATTCTTAGATAGTTGACATATATTATACATACACAGTGCGGTAGATGCTACTTAGCCAAATGGCTGAGCAATCCAACTTATGCCCACATCAAATTCCACAAAGACTTATCACTTCAACCTATAACGTTTGATATCAGAAATCTCATAGGACCTGTGATATTCCAACATGCTGAACCACATCGTAGTAGGTATACCATCTAGTCCGTTAGACTAAGTACAAGTTACGACTGAGAATGAAACATCACTGAACCGTACAAATAACGTCATTTCCTCAAATTACAGATTTCTGATATGATCACTAAAATATTGGAGAAGTATAATTTTTTAATAAAGTACTTAGATAGCAGATTTGTCAGGAACACACAAGTTGTTCAATTGTTGACAATTGGCCTCAAGGATGCAAGATATGACAAACGTAAAACGAAAAACTGCCAATCATGTTATGAAAGCAATCATGAATCTGAGACTATGAGTCTTGAGACTGACCTTTATATTTTTATAAAAAGGGACAGAAGTATAAAATACAGGTCAGAACCGGCACCTGCTGTTTTTCAACTCGTAAGGCCAGTGTCTTGATTCCTCTTAAGCAAACCCAACAGTCAAATGGAGCCAGTCCAGACCCTTCTGCATTTTGGAGGAAATACAAGTCTTTTGCCAAGCTGGAACAACGGGAACAAGGTAAAGCAAATTGAGTTATCAGAACAAATGGTTCCGGAACATTTAGTAAAAGCAAGAAGGAATGCATCCATCCGGTCAAATCCAAGGATGATATTTTTCTTTTCTGAACAAGACCGCTAATTCAAATTTATTTAGTAAAATATGCAGGAAACATTGCCTCCCTGAAAGGATAAAGAAATCAACAAAAGTCTTGGTTAGTGATTCAGAAGAGTAGAATAGCTTAAGCTGGACAGCTTCTAATTTTCACACACGCACAGAAAAACAAATAAAAAGAAAGAAAGAAAGAGAGGGAGGGAGAAAAAAGAAAAAGTAATGTTACTGCTCCCAAATACCCAAGTCCATACTTCAACCCCCTAGAAAGAAAAACTACTAAAAGTTGCTAGAAACTCCTCAATGTTCTGTAAATTCATCCTACTTGCTGGTAAAATTGATCCTGTTTCCAGCCCAGTTATCACAAACATTATTGATATGTTATTTGTTGATAATGAAATTTTATAAACAAAATGATGTACGCAGACAAGTCCTCAAATTATAGATAAAAAGAAAATAGAAAGAGCAAAAGTTTGGGAGTCATTCTAAGTGTGGCTACCAAAGAAATAACAAATAGATTTTTCCTTTAAAAAGCCATGACTGATAAGGGAACCCTAAAAAAATTTCTGATTTTTCAAATACAAGGACTTCCGAGCAATTTTAAGCTATGAAGAAGCAGTATCAACAAATAAACATAAATGTAATCTACTCACAAAAGAAGCTATTTACAGAAAGATCCACTGCATTCTTCCCATCCAACATTTCTTATGGGAAGTAGATATTCTGCTATCATACAATTTATATCATTAGAATAGGTGAAAGGTGATTTAATTTCACAATGATACTTCTTGCCTCATTATCAAACTAAAATCGATGCACCTGAATTTTTTTTTAGAAGAAACAAAAGGATATGAATTATAAAACCAGAAAAAAATAAATAAAATAAGGTAAACATCCTAAGGCCAGGAGTTCAGGAAACCCTTGCCAAAAGAAATAAGAAACACAATGAGAGCCATCCGATCAATTTTAATCAGGAGGAGCCTATAATTACAAATGAATTTTTCAAGGTTTATCCACCACCTAGAAGTAGTATGCTGTACCAAAATCCAAAAAGATTGACTGCCATGCTTCTATTCTCGATGTTCCTCTCCTTTCAAATGAGCAAAAAAACTGCACTAACCACACGGCCCCATAGAATTCTAGGTTTATCCCTAAATATTTTTCCTCTTACACATTCCGCCATCCACGAATTCACCTTATCAGAGAGAAAAACAGCCAGATCGAAAGTAATCAACAAGGATCAAACAAGCTAAACAAAAGGGCAATGGAGAAACATGTGGTCCGTTGTCTCGCTCTCCTTGAAACATACACTGTAAACAGAAGGGGTTAAGGACCAAGTGGGGAACTTTCTCGGCACCTTCTCAGCCATAATAAGCCTCATATAGGAAAGCGACCATATAAAAAGTCTCATTCTTTTGGCACCCTTGAGATGCACCATGGGGTTCTCAACAAAAACCTCTGAAAAATATACTCCACCATGGGGTTCTCAACAAAGACCTCTGGAAAATATACTCCACCGTGGGGTTCTCAACAAAAACCTCTGGAAAATATACTCCACCATGGGGTTCTCAACAACAACCTCTGAAAAATTACATAGAAACTAAAGTATATGCATTCCATAGACATAAAGTTGTTGGTTTTGACCTTTGATCAAAGTACACTGAAATGAAGGAGAAAAAGACTTGAAACTTGCAAATTAAATCTCCTAAATTTGCTCCACAACTTAGATCTTCTAAAAAATTAAATCAAGTACAAATCAAGGTTATTGACTCACAATCTCCCCCCCGTAAGCTTGACTTTGCTTGAGATTCTTCACTTCAAGTAACTCCCAATTTTTTGACTTGGCAGCTTTCAGCTCAAGCCTTAAAGATGTCAAATGTTGCTCGGCTTGTTCAATTTTCACTACCTTGTCCTTCAATCCATCTTCCTTTTCAGCCGAAGTACTGAAGAATTCTCTCCTCAAATCATCTTCCCTAAGCCTTGTTCGCTTATTTGTGCGTTCTTCTAGTGTAGCCTTCTCAAGAGCAGCTTTAACACTCTTAAAGCAATATCAAGTTTCCTCTTCCACTATTCTGCCTCTTCTTGAACAGACAGAGCTTCTTTCCAAGTAGCAGCACCAGTCCTAGACTTCAAAATGGAAATTTCTGAATTAGTTGGATCTTCCTCAGCTTTCAACTTAGACAAGACAGTTCAATATTTTCTTTTCCAATCCAACTATTCTTGTTTTGTTTCCTTTTTAAGACTGTATCTAGGCCTCTTTGGTTGAGATGGCAAGTCTGATGAAATACACCGACCATTTTTTCAAACATCTTGAGGAACGACCCAACTAACTTTACTCTGTTGCCTTCTTCTATTCATTTAACCAAGGCTGATAATATTACTTTTCAACCTCGGGATGTAATATACTTTGGTTAGTAGACATTGATCGGCATTCTTGCACTGGAACAAGATGGATCCTGTACCTTGAATTGATACAATTGATCCGTCGCCAAGCATTATATTTCCAATGAGCTTCTCATCAAGTTCCTTGACATTTGTTCGATCTCAAATCATGTGGTCACTCGCTTCATTGTCTAGGTAGGTATCACACGTTGGTCTCTACTTGGTCTTCTCTATCTGCGATGAAGTTCGTCATAATCTTCTCTTCATTGAGCATCAACAGGTTGGACATCTTTTCGACCAACATTAGTGTGAGATCTTCGTCTTGCGTGAATGTGAGGTTTACCTCCTCATCACGCTCCTTGTTGCGGCACTCTGCCACATAATGTTCATATTTTCCACAAGAGTAACACTTGATCATGCTCTTGTCCTTCCATAACTTTGTGAAGGACTTTCACGATCTCCTCTACCACCACATCCCCGATCACAACCACAACTACGCCCATGCCTCTATTTTCCTTGTTGTGGCTATTGCGTCCCTTCATACCTAAAAAAGAAGAATCAACTACATTTTTCTTTTTCATCAGTGCGAACCATTCCTCGTGTGCGAATGAGAGATGTTTCTCTTCCTCTTTGTTGTCGTAGCCACTAAGTATCTCCTCATGGACCTTAAGACAACCAACGACCTCCTCAACCGAAATGTTCCTGAGGTAGCCGACCTGTTCAATGGAGGTAATGATCTACATGAGTCTCAGAGGCAGCTCGAAGGAACTTCTTGACAACAAAGATCTTTTCCACTTTGTCACCGAACAAACAGATGTCGGCAACGATTGTCATCAATTTCATGGCAAAGTCGTCTATTGATTCACCATATTTCATGCAGATAACCTCGAACTCACTTTTCAAGGTCCGCACTTTTACTTCCTTGATTCATTCCACTCCCATATGCATTGTTTGCAGTATCTCCCACGCTGCCTTTGCTGAGTTCTTCCCTGTCAGCATGAGAAGAAAGTCAAGGAATAATTGGTAGATGGTAGCTAGAGTCATCTTGTCCTTATGTTCCCCAACTTTGCCACCATACTCGGTAGCATGTCATACGCCTTGTGCCTATAAATTAACATGCATCTTATTGACCATGCTGCGTAGTTACTCTTCGTGAGTAACGAGTACTGGAGCATTACACTCCCTCCTTTCCACTCTACATCATTGTCACATCGCCTCCGACAACTTTTTATGATGGCATTTGTTTTGACATTCTAACTTTGATACTAGATATTGGTTTTGAATCTCGATCGAAGTACACTGAAATGAATAACTGAAGGAGAAAGAGCCTAATTCAAGGGGGAGGGGAGAGTTTCTCCATACTTAAAGAACTTATAAGATGCTTAGTAGAATATTGCTACACTTTATTTTATTGAATTCTTGGGGTTCAAAACTTGATGGGGATATAGGGTATTTATAATAGAGGCTAGACAATGTGAACCATACATTTGTGATCCTCCCTCTTATTTTGTACTCTTAGAATCATCTAGATTTAAAATATCAAGATATTATCTCCTAAATTTGAATCTTTGCTCCACAAATTAAATCTCCTAAAGTTGCTCCATTAGATCTTCTAAAACACTAAATCAAGTAAAAATCAAGCTTAATGACTCACAAAAGTTACACACGATTTTTCTTTAAAATGTCTAATACTTCAAATAAATGGAAATTATAAAAAAGAAATTACATATGCATCTCACAAGTCCGAAAGCATAGTACAAGAGTACCTATCTCCCCTAACAGCAAGCACACCCGCCATTACATCACTATGTCCAGCAATAAATTTGGTAGCCGAGTGCATAACAATGTCTGCAATCAAAGACCTGGGTGAGTAATATTCAAAGCAATATTGAAATGCCTGAACATTGAAGTTGGGAAATATTCTTGATACCTGCCCCAAGTTCCAGTGGTTGGGACAACACAGGGGACAATATGCTGTTGTCTACCAGCACTAGAGCCCCATGTTTATGCGCCATTGTTGCAATTTTCTGAAATGGAAAGAAAAATGATACACACAACAGGTGGAAGGCATAATTTTCTATTCAACTTAACAATTTGCATGATTCCAATAAACAGAGGGATTTGGTGACAGAACTTCAATTGGAGGTTGAGAAGATAATCATATCAAGACAATGAAACAAATCCCCTTCAGTATCTTTAAAGAATGCTAATCTCAGCAAAAGAAGAATTAAATAATTTCTTTTAATACTCTTCCCTTTCCTCCTTTCCAGATTTCCCAGTCTTGCTACGATAGCATTCTCACAAATACAAATACAAGGCACTGATACAACATGACAATACACAGTCACATTAACATGATGTCATTTCTCAAATCTATGACACAAAAATGGCAAGGCACATTTATTAAAATATAAATCATTTTTATATGACAAGAATATTTAAATTCAATAATTTTATGCATCTATTAGTCATTTCTCAAATCTACTGATAAGTTTGATGTATTCACCATTAAAATTTATATTTTAATACTTTTGTCTTATATTACAATTTACATCTATTTATTATGTTTAAGATGTGTCCGATATGTGTCTAATAAATATTTGGTCTACTCTCTTTAAAGCTCGACTTCTGGAGCCAAAACTTGCAAAGTTTGTGCCTAATGGCCCACTAGCGCTAACTTTGATAGCTTGATATTTCCATATTGACACATTTGCTGGCACAAGTATAAAACTAATGAAGTTAACAATATGATACTACTAGACACAAACGTAATGTTTGGGGAAGCTATTAGCTTACAGGGACTCAATTGTCTGAAGTACAAAGATTCGAGGGAAAAAAACTTAATTTAACCCTTCCTTTCCACATAAATGCTTCTAGAGCTCCTTTGTTTGCCATTGAGGTGAAAATAAGCAATAAAATTTTCAAAACATGAATTCAAGGAATTTCGTAATCTGTTACGTACACAGAGCCTTAGATTAATAGCTTGGACAGGGATTGTTATAAATTTAAATAATACCCATAAGCCTACTAAATTAATTTTTATTTCGTGGTCAACTGGAATGATATTCAAAAGTCTACTGGAATGATATTCAAAAGAATAGTTTTGAATTATCTGCCAGCTGTTTACGGGTATATTTGAATGAGACAAACTAAAAGTCAAATCAATCCATTTCCAAAATATCAAAGGATGAATAAAATATTTAAGAAGTCTTCCCATTGCCTCCTCGCAGCACCAGCTGAAACTCCTCATGATGTTCAACTGGATCCAAGGGGAGGAGCTCAACTGAATCCAAAGGAAGAATATCTTTCCATGCAATAAATTATTTTGGCTTACAAATTCAAAATTATCAGTAGCTAAGTGCATTGTGAAAAGTCAAATTACTTGTGCATGAATTCCCATAATTCTTTACAAACAGACCTTACCCGAATATCTGATATTTGTAATCTTGGGTTGGTTGGACTCTCCAGCCACACAAGCTTTGTTAGAGGGCCAATAGCAGATGAGACCTCATCTAAGTCGCGTGTGTTCACGCGTCTGCAAATTAAATCCATTACAATCTTAATCCTCAAAATGGGACCACCACAAAAATGATGACAATATTTAGCTTACTTGACCACAATTCCTCGTTTGGGAATCACTTGCGAAATCAACCGGTCAGAGCCTCCATAAAGATCATCACCAGCAACAATTTCCTCGCCTGTTAGAAAGAGATTGCAAGTAAATAATTCATATACAAATTGACAAGATCACTAGCATGAAGGAACCGCAACCATGTTTTCTTCTCTCTCCTTTTGCAACACCCCCACCCCCCACCCCTCCCTCACCATGCCTCTTTTTAACCTCGAGTTGTTATTTCACCACCGTTCTCACAACGATAGCCTCCCATAAGCTCTTTCTCAAAGATTTGCCTGTAGTTTTTATTGGAATTTCACACATCTCCAAAGAACTACCTCTATTTTAATCAAAGTTGTGATACTTTAGATTACAAACACCTTAAGAGACCTCATTGTCTATCCCTAAGCCTAAGCTCAAAATTCACAAAAAGCTTCACATGGATCAACCACCAACAAAAGGAGTAGTTTCATAAACTGCCATGGATTACCCCCGTGGTTAATGAGGGTAAATGTAAACAATAAAAGGCTTAGAGGGAATGAGTTCAAGGCATGAGTGACCACGGTTGGATGAAAGTCCCACATCAGCTAATTTAGGGAATGATCATGGGTTTATAATCAAAGAATACTATCTCCACTAATATGAGGCCTTTTAGGGAAGCCCAAAGCAAAGCCATGAGAGCTTATGCTCAAAGTAGACAATATCATACCATTGTGGAGAGTTGTGTTCATCTAACATGGTATTAGAGCCATGTCCTAAACTTAGCCATGTCAATAGAATCCTCAAATGTCGAACAAAGGACTCCAAAAGAAAAAGGATGTCCTAAACTTAGCCATGTCAATAGAATCCTCAAATGTCGAACAAAGGACTCCAAAAGAAAAAGGAGTCCCTAAACTTAGCCATGTCAATAGAATCCTCAAATGTCGAACAAAGGACTCCAAAAGAAAAAGGAGTCTCGTAAGTAGACAATATCATACCATTGTGGAGAGTTGTGTTCATCTAACATGGTATTAGAGCCATGTCCTAAACTTAGCCATGTCAATAGAATCCTCAAATGTCGAACAAAGGACTCCAAAAGAAAAAGGATGTCCTAAACTTAGCCATGTCAATAGAATCCTCAAATGTCGAACAAAGGACTCCAAAAGAAAAAGGAGTCCCTAAACTTAGCCATGTCAATAGAATCCTCAAATGTCGAACAAAGGACTCCAAAAGAAAAAGGAGTCTCGTAAGTAGACAATATCATACCATTGTGGAGAGTTGTGTTCATCTAACATGGTATTAGAGCCATGTCCTAAACTTAGCCATGTCAATAGAATCCTCAAATGTCGAACAAAGGACTCCAAAAGAAAAAGGAGTCTCGTAAGTAGACAATATCATACCATTGTGGAGAGTTGTGTTCATCTAACATGGTATTAGAGCCATGTCCTAAACTTAGCCATGTCAATAGAATCCTCAAATGTCGAACAAAGGACTCCAAAAGAAAAAGGAGTCGAGGCTCCTTGAAGGCATAGTAAAAAATAACTAAGACTCCAAAAGAAAAGGAGTCGAGCCTCGATTACGAGGAGGCGTACTTTGTTTGAGGGGAGATGTTGGATGAAAGTCCCACATCGATAAATTTAGGGAATGATCATGGGTTTATAATCAAAGAATACTATCACCATTGATATGAAGCCCTTTGAGGAGGCCCAAAGCAAAGCCATGAGAGCTTATGCTCAAAGTGGACAATATCATACCATTGCGGAAAGTCGTGTTCATCTAACAACCACCAACCTAGGATTTAATATCCTAAAAGTTACCTCACCTACCAAATGTAGTATGGTCAAACAGTTGCCAGAATATGTTGATCTCAACTGATTGCTGTGAGGGATTCTAATTTGTCATATAATGTCTCTAAATCCACCCTAATCAGCATTAATTGTAGTCCTCCAAGGTGAACGTCTAGGCTTCTTCATTTGGTTGTCAAGTGGAAGATTTTTCAATTCTCTTTTATCTTGGTTTTCCCCTTAATAAAACGGCAGTTAGCTTTTGGGAGCTTCTAAGGAACAAAATGAGGGTAGATTTGGACAACAAGGAAAGGGTAGAATGGGTGACGGTATTCTACCTAAATAGTAGACACAGGTAATAAATAAGAGAATACTAAAGATTCGAGCCATAGAATTTCTCAATTCTGACACAAGGTACTTATTAGATCTAATAGAATTATTTTGTTGTGTTCAGACTCATATCAATCCAACCCATTTCATGAATAAAATGTGACCAATTAACCAACCAACAAAACTACTTGTTACAAATAACATCTTGTCGTTGCATTGAAACATAAAAACGTTGACTAATCTGACTAACATTGGACTTGGTAAAATGAAATGGTTGAATAATTGAAAAATGAGATAATTCAATAATACACATTGAATGCTTATTACCTATGCACCGGGGGTTACTTAGTAAACTGGAGTTGGACGTCACACCAAACACAACACGATAGAATCGGTGTAGATTACCTAAGACAAAGGAGCATATCCATCCTTCAATGGTTGTGACAGTTTGCAAATGAGAAAAACAGACTACGGAGAAGTGCCATAGCAGCTATTTAAGGAGTAAAGGGTAGGGGGTGGATGACAAAGAAGCGCAAGGTCCAAAAAAGGAAGAACATGGGTGGATTTCAATTAAAAAAAATTGAAAGAGACTATGGGAGGTTTTATGTTTAAAGCTACAAGGGGAAGATGCACCCACTTTTTGGAAGATGCTAGGCTGATAAAAACTCCTTTCTCTGCTATTTCCAGAATCTTGTAGTCTTTCTCAAAAAAGGGAGAAGTCACTATTGAGTGCAGGCTTTCTCTCAATGAAAGCACGGTTTCTTGCCAAAAATAAAAAAAATGATTAAGTGCAGACTAGAAGTATAACGGCCCAAGCACGCTGCTAGCAGATATTGTCCTCTTTGGGCTTTCCCTTTCGGGCTTCCGCACAAGGCTTTAAAACACGTCTGCTAGGGAAAGGTTTCCACACCCTTATAAAGGGTGTTTTGTTCTCCTCCCCAACCACTGTGGGACATCGAAATCCACCCCCTTCGGGGCCAGCGTCCTCACTGACACTCGTTCCTTTCTCCAATCGACATGGGAGCACCACTAAATCCACCCCCTTTTGGGGCCTAGAGTCCTTACTGGCACACCGTCTCGTGTCTACCCCTTTCGGAGAACAACCTCCTCGTCGGTGTCTGGCTCTGATACCATTTGTAACGGCTCAAGCACAACGCTAGCAGATATTGTCCTCTTTGGGCTTTCCTTTTCGAACTTCCCCTCAAGGCTTTAAAACACGTCTACTAGGGGAAGGTTTTCATACCCTTATTTGTTCCCCTCCCCAACCAACGTGGGACATCACAGGAAGACTCAGACCAAGGATTTGGAGCTAAAAGAAGACTCTTAAACATAGAATTAGCCCGGTGGAATTCCTTCACTGAAAGCTGAATTTAATTCAGCTAAGCCATTGCCTAGCCCCAAATCTTGGTTAAAGGATGCCCTGGTGAGTTACATAAGGAGAATTAAGGTTCCACGAAAATAATTTTTTTTTATGGTTTTTCTTTTTTTTTTTTTCTTCTTTTTTTTATAATTAAAAATCAAACTTTCATTCAAAGTATGAAAGAATACAAGGGCATCCAAAAAGCAATCCCATCATTAACTATAAAAAAAGATTTCAATTCAAAAGGAAAAGAACAAGACTGAACACGGTCAAGAGGTACAAAGAAAATTCCCCCATCACGATTGAATTCGAACCAATAACAATGATTTCCTTTTCATCGAAAACCCAACTTTTCATTGAGATAGAAACGAAAGAGAACCAAAATATAATCATACATATTATATATTTGAGTTTGAACCATATATAATAATCATACGAACTCAAAAGTGGAAAACGACCACACAAGTGGAATACCAAAACCCACCAGTTCCAACAAGTTGAGCAACTGAAGCTAAAGCAGCCATCCCACTGGTGAAGCAAAATGCTCGATCCGCTTTTTCAAGCTTTGCTAAGAGGCTAAATGAACAACAGAACAAGGGTTTTAATTATTTTGGGTGGAGAGGGGATGCTGTATAAGTGCCGGCACAGCACTCTTTTTCCTTTTTTAAGAAGAACATAGGACATAATACACCTTTCCAAAGCATCCCGTGTAGGATTCCCACTTCTGGTGTAATCATATGGGCCATTTTCTGTTGCCGAAGGCTGCATAGCAAGTGAAAAAATGGAAACTAAATAAGAAGCCACAGAATTCACAATGTCAATAAAGATACAAGAAACAAGATAGAGAACGCAAAAGAAAAGATCAAAGTAGAAAACAAAAAAATTACAATGCCAGATGTTCGGTAATCCTAGTAGCAAAAAATGTACTTCTAATCTTGGAATTGCTGTTAGTTACACATTTCCAACAATTAGTTATCTCAGTTCCAATCTCATGAAAAGCTCACCTACAGGATGCAATAAACCGATAAACACTAAGGATACATTCATTCAGCCTCCGTCCAAGTAGTCATTTTATAATGCTTGTATTCAACCAAGTGGTCATGACATACCTGACTAGATGCAAGTATCGCAAGATAAGACTAGTTTAAAATCTAAAATTGAACTAGTAACTCAGACAGGTTTGAGTTGTGACCATTTGAACTACTACTACTTTAACTGATTAATTAGGCTTTGAATTTTTTTTTTTTTTTTTTTTTTTTTTTTTTTTTTTTTTTTT
>NW_019272046.1:168418-184199 GCF_002738345.1 Cucurbita maxima
TTTTTTTTTTTTTTTTTTTTTTTTTTTTTTTTTTTTTTTTTTTAATATAAGAGACAATTTTCATTGATGAGTGAAATTTACAAGAAGGATGTATAATGCATGGTGTTTACAAAAGACCTTCTCAATTTGCAATGAGGGAGGTATAACTATAGGAAGTAAAAATATTAGATAGTTTACACCAAGATATAGGTAAACAACATTGTCAAAAAGTTTTGTGTCTTTTCTGCAAATATTCTCAGATTTCTTTCTTTCCAACGATTCTAAAAGAAAGCCATGATGAGGTTTTTCCATATTAGGGCTTTTGCGTTCTTGAAAGGATGGTACATTAAGGTCATATCCAAAAAATCCTTTACCTCCCTAGGAAATGTGAGATGCCATCCGAACATATTGTGAATCGTTGTCCAGAAATTCTGAACGTATGTGCATTGCATAAACAAGTGACTTTGTGATTCGTTTTCTTTCTTGCATAATGGACACCAATTTCGAGAGAGAGAGTGATGTAAAGCATCCTTTTTTGAAGATGTTCACTTGTGTTGATGGCTTTATGCGCTATTTCCCAAAGGAAGAACTTCACCTTTTTAGGTTGATGTCCTTTCTATATTGTCTTTGCTAGATTTATTGCTTCTACTTTTTCCCACATGTCCATCATCAAGGATTTTGTAGAAAAGACCCCATCAGCGTGGGGAGCCAAGTTAGTGAGCCTTCTTTGTTTGACAATACCACAGGGGCAAGGTCAAGGCTTAATTCGGCCCACTTCGTTGCTTCATTATCCTTTAAATTCCTACCAAGCTTCAGGTCCCAAAATTTGTTGACAACCTTGCACATTTCTTTAATCGTGGCTTTTCTGCTAAGAGAGAGCCGGTATAAAAGTGGATACTTCAAGGCTAGCGTGGTATTTTCAATCCATGGGTCGGTCCAAAATGATGTGCTTCTTCCCCCATTCCCCACCTTATGGTGAGTTCGGTTGGTGATGAGATTTTGATGTTTCTTTATGTACTTCCAAGACCCTTTTGTAGAAGATGGAGGGGGGGTGATTTTTGTTTGATGTAGGAGTATATTTAGCCTTTATAAGATTTCGCCATAAGGCCTTTTCTTCATGATGATCTCTCCATATCCATTTGGCGAGGATGGTGTCATCTGTGAAGTGAAGGTGGTTGGTGCTCAAGCCTTCATTACCAATCTAAAAACCTTTTATCTGCCCTTCGTATTCTGTTTTTGTCAGTAGGCGGCTGAGACAGTCCATTACCATGATGAAGAAAAAAGGGGAAAGTGGATCTCCTTGTCTAAGGCCCTGTGTGGCATAAATCTTCCCTCTTGGTCTTCCATTGATAATGATGGAGAAATTTGTGGATGAGATGCATCCTTTAATCCACCTTGGCCATTTTGGGCCAAAGCCTTTTGCCACAAGAATGTTTTCAAGGAAAGTCCAATCAACCTTATCGAAGGCCTTTTCCATGTCAAGTTTAATGACTACAACTTTTTTATTCTTTCTTTCGGTTTCTTTGAGATCAAACATATTAGGCTTACACCTTATCACTTTAAAAGGTTTAGATGTAAAATTTGAATTCGTCCTATTAAGCAATACTCAATCACACAAATTAAGGTTAAGTATTTTGCATAATGGACACCGTCTACCTCCACTTACAAGAGACCCATAACTCAATCCCAGACTTGGGACTGTAATAATATAGTATCAGTGCCAGCAGTTATGGGTGAATCTGTGCAAGAAACAGCTTACCAAACTCTTCAATTTACTCTTATCCAAACAGTAGGTCAATCAAGCGCGTAATGAGAAGGTTGAACAGATTTGTGCCAAATTGGATGTCATGTCCCTTGACTTGGAATCCACAAAGAATGGTCTTTACTTCTTCAAGTGCTGAAAGTCAAGCAAAACAAGGAGATATAAGGGAATTTCTGGAGCAACCATTTCTGACAATTCTCGAAGAAACCGGATTATACCCAAATTCATGAAACTTGACTTCCTTCACTTCAATGGGTTGGAAGACCCCTTGGGTTGGATTAGTTGTTGTCAACATTTTTTCCAACATCAATCGACACCTTCACGGTGGACTTATTCGTGCTACCATTGACGGACTTCGACATTGTCCTCGGTGTTAACTAGTTGCGAACATTGGGTCCTATTTTATGGGACCTCAATATCATGTGTATGTCTTTTTTCATACAGGGAAGCCAAGTGGAGCTCAAAGGAATACATTCCAAACCATGGAAGAAGGCGTTTGAACCCAATTCCTTGCATCCAACCACTTTCGAGGACATGCAACTTCAAACCTTGCTAGTGGAAAATGTTTCTCTCTTCGATCAACCAACTGTGATGCCTCCTAGCCGATCTTGTGATTACCGAATTCCATTGTAGTTTAGAGCTACACATGTGGTGGTGCGCCCCTACAGATATCCCCACGGACAAAAGGATGAGATAGGACAACAATGTGCAGCCATGCTACAACAAGGGATCATTCGTCCTAGCCGATCTCCTTTTTCTTCTCCTGTAATTCTAGCTCTGAAGGCTGATAATTCATGACACTTATACGTGGATTACAGGAAACCCAATAAAAAGGTCATCAAAGACAAATTTCCAATACTAGTTATGGATGAACTACTGAAGAATTGGGAGGTACAAAGTTCTTCACAAAGTTAGACTTGCTATCCAGATATTATCAAGTTACCATGTATCCTCTCGATTGACAGCCATTTGAACTCACCATGGTCATTTCTAGTTTTTGGTCATGTCGTTTGGTGCTCTCCAATGCGCCATCCACTTTTCAAACATTGATGAATGAGGTATTTAAAGATCAACTACGTAAATTTGTCTTGGTTTTCTTTTACAACATTCTCGTTTCAGTCAACCATAGGCACATCTACATCATTTGCGCCAAGTGTTCCACATATTGGCACACAATCAGTTGTTCCTGAAGCGCACCAAGTGCACCTTTGCACAAACTCGGGTTCCATACTTGGGTCACATCATTTCACAAGAGGGAGTGCAAGTAGACCACACCAAAATTGCAGCAATTACTAACTAGCCAAGCCAACACAATTAGGGGGTTGAGAGGATTTTTGGGTCTCACGGGCTATTACCGAAAGTTTGTGCTTAACTATGGTACTATAGCCACACCTCTCACTGCCATGCTACGGAAGAATTCCTTTCAATGGACAAATGAAGCAATTCAAGCATTTGATGAGCTAAAGTCAGCAATGACTACCACACTTATTTTAGTTCTCCCAAATTTTGAACTAATGTTTGTTATCGAGTGTGATGCTTCAGACATAGGAATTGGACCCAATTCTACTACAAGAAACAAACCTATAGCATTCTTTAGCTGAGCAATGGAAGCATGACACATCAGTCTTCCAACATACAAAAATGAGTTAATTGGGATCGTAAAGGCCATCAAACATTGGCATTCCTACCTATAGGGCATGAAGTTTTTGGTACGAACAGACCATTATACACTCAAAATTCTTGCTGGAGCAACGCACATTCTCATCACCTCAACAACATTGGATGAGCAAGCTGATGCCCTATAGTTTCACTGTAGAAGACAAGGCGGGTAAAAACAACATAGTGGCCTGAGATGCAGACCAGAAGATTCTTCTTGCAATTTTCATGCCTCATTTGGATTTGTTTGATGAAATACGGAAGGAACAGCAACAATCTGAAGAAGTCCAACAGCTAATTTGTCCTTAAACAATGGTAATTCAGCAGACTGCTGGAGTCTTAAACAAGGGCTTCTTTTCTTCAAGGATCATGTCTATATTCTTACTGGTTCTCCGTCAATTTCATTAGTGATTAGCGCACTTCACAACCAAGGCCATGAAGGTTACCGAAAGACGCTACATCAGATAACAAGAGATTTTTTCTAGCATGGGATAAAAAATATGGTGCAAGATTTCATAAGGGCTTGTGATGTTTGTCAGTGTCACAAAACAGAAACTCTGCAGCTAGTTGGTTTGTTACAGCCTTTGCCAATCCCACAACAAATTTGGGTGAATGTCTCACTTGATATCATTGAAGGAATTCCATCCTCCAGAGGAAAAAATGTGATTTTGGTGGTCATCCACAGGTTCTCTAAGTACGGGCACTTTTTAGCCATATCCCATCCATATAATGCCGTAAGTATAGCTCGATCTTTCTTTGATAATATTTTTAAATTACATGGGTTGCCTGAAAATCTTATCAGTGATCGGGATGTCACATTCACAAGTTCCTTTTGGAAGGAATTATTTCATTTGTGTGGAACTAAATTATACTTTAGCTCAGCATATCATACACAATCAGACGGGCAAACGGAAGCCGCCAATCGAACAATGGAGATGTATTTGCGGTGTTTCACAAGTACACAACCCAACAAACAGTGTGATTGGCTTTCATGGGCAGAATTCTGCTATAACACGAGCTACCACTCCTCACTCAAGACCACACCAATTGAAACTGTCTATGGGAGACCACCGCCACAACTATTGTCTTATCTTCCTAGAAGTTCTACCATTGAAGCAACGGATGTCATTCTCCATGTTGTAAATCCTTAGAGACAACCTTCAAGAAGCTCAATACAGAATGAAGGATCGATATGATCAATCACACCGACCATTAGAGTTCAATATTGGAGACAAAGTCTTGCTACGTCTTCAACCATATCACTAGTCTTTGTTAGCTTCAAGGAAAAATCAAAAGCTTGCCGCAAAACTCTTTGGGCCTTTTGAAGTATTAGAACGAGGCCTATAAGTTAGACTTACCAACCGAATTAAAATTACACTCAATTTTCCACATTTTCACACTCAAACCATACCATTAAGGCAGTGTCAATCATAATCTAGAACTTCCTCCAATTCCAGCCCCTGACCCTCCTCAACCACTTGCTATATTGGACCATCGATTTAAAGCTAGACAGTTAGAAGTTTTGATAGACTGGAGCCACTCTTCACCTGCTGATGCCTCTTGGGAAAATGTTCAAGATGTAACCAAACAATTTCCACAATTCAAGCTTGAGGACAAGCTTTCTTTGGGGTCGGGAAGGACAAGATTTAAAGTTATTATAAAACATTTGTTGCCACTTACTTGCTTGAAGGTCGCAGTTTGGTATAGCGGAATGCTAACAGCATCGTAAGGATCAAACTTACTTTCAAAATTCATTATCATAGTCGAAATGTTTGGCTCTTGTTCCTCCAATTCTAAAGCAAGAAAACGTCAATGTGAGCCCAAAAATGAGAGAATGATTTGTTCATTCTATACATAATAGTTAAAGCTAACTTAACTGACCGACATCATCAATCAAGGTCGACGTGCTAACATCCATCTCTCTACCAAGAGAGCACTTCTTCGAAACCAACAATTGATTACACCTCGAATACGGTGGCTTGTGGAATCCAAACCTCACCAGAAAGTTCTTGGCACTGAATCCCTGCCAAACCCCAATCAAGAACATAAAAACGGATGAACCATCACCGACAATCGGATACAAATTCCAAACGTCATCAAAATAAGAAATCTACAAGCAGAAGATTTGAGAGGAAATCATAACTTGGCCCCTCATTTAAACATTCCAATCGTTTCGGAGAAACTAAATAGACAATTTCAGTGAGGGGAAGGAAACAAAAGAAAAAAGTGCAAAGGTGTAGTTACGTTACAGTGTGCAGCAGTATCAGAAGCTGTTAGATGATTGGCGATGCACCTTAAAGAGATGGAAGCGGCGGAGGCCATAGCCAACCTCTCGCTGTCAGTGAAGCTTGAACTAATTAAAAAAAAGATGTACCCTGTTTACAAGTTGGTTGAATCAGAGAAACAAAAAAAAAAAAAAAAAGGAATCAAAGAAATGAAAGAGCAGAACTGAGGGCGAGCAAGCAGGTGATGAAGGGACGAAGAAGGTGATCGGCGTAGGTTGCAGAGGAGAGGCTGTGGGGGCGTTCCGTCGAGAGGCAAATATGGGATAGGGAAAAAGAAGACGTAAACAGTAGTAGTAGGTTACAAATCAACTTAATTCATATTTAATTTTTATCCCTAAACTTTATAAAAATTAATTTTACACCTTAAAAATTAATAGAATTAAGGGATTAAACTATGAATAAAATATTAAATTTAAATTAAATTTTGATATTCATTTAATTTTAAAAAATGAAAAAAAAAAAAAAAAAAAAAAAAAAAAAACCATTACAAANAAACAATAAAGAATTATCTTTAAAAAAAATTATAAAAAAAAATGCGGATAATTTATATTTAATTAATAAATTTCAAAATATAACATTTTTACTTTTTAGTCCCTAAATTTTAGAATTTTCCATTTTTACTCTCGAAATCTAGTTATTCATGAGAGTGTGGAAGTGAAACAGAGGTGAAGAAGTGTAAGAAGAACAAATCTATGGCGTCTCGGTTGCAGCAGATCGAAACGGATGAATCTGTACTCTTGCGAGTAACCCATGCCAATCTCAAGTCCTTCACTTCCGATGTTCGCTTTTCCCTTCAGGTTTGTTCCTTTTCCAAAGATCAAGCGTTTTTGTAGCTTTCGTTGCATCGATTAGAGATTACATATTGTGGATTTTGTCTAAATTATTAATTGTAGATGAGCGTGGAATCTGTAAAGGAAAAGTTGTGGAAAAAGTGTGGTACTTCTGTAAACTCCATGTGCCTTGAACTCTATGATGATTCGGGTGCTAAAATTTCCGATTTGACGGATAATTCCATTCCCTTGGGGTTCTATTCTCCCTTAGATGGGTACCGCTTCTTCTTTCATTGAATTCTTTACATTTTTCGTTTTTCACTTTGAAATTCTGCTCAATAAATGGTTAATATGAGATTATGCTTTTCATTAGACGGTGTGCATTGTTTCTTTGCTAAGGTACCGGCTACATATTATTGATCTCGACCCCTCATCAGTTACTTCTGGTGGTTGGCTTGAAGATACCTCACTAGTGGAGAAGTACCAAATCTCTGAAGAAGCCTATGAAAAACGTGATGGTTAGTATTTTTGCGGAGCTTGTATGTAGTTCATTCAATTGCTTGTCAAATAGGCTGCACTGAAGGACCCTCTAAACCCCCAATGGGCCATTGTGGGTCAGAGTGAGGACTTAGAGCCAACTGTTATAATATCGATAGGTTTAGGTGTTGGGTCTCTGCAGTTGACGACCATTTTCAAACTTTGTCTTGAACCTGCATTTCTTAATCCTTGAAGTATGCTGCTACTTAAAAAAGCCTTTTGGATTTAAAATTTGTGCACCACTTTCTTAATAATGCAAGAAAAAGAAAAAGCTTTGTGCTAATGAGTAGCGGTTTCATGAGAACTCTGGTGGAGTAGGAGAGTTTTCTTTGGGTAATAGTTGCCTATGGATCGACTCTGGATCCAATTGTTTCTCATGTTTTAGTGGCTTAGATTTAATCATCTAATTACCTTTGTATCTACTTTCTTTACTCTTTAAGAACCAGTTGGAGATATTTTTTGTCGCTCTTCTGGTTTATCGGCCTATTGTGTATTTCATTTATTTCAATGGAATAGTTCTTTATGGAAAAAGGTATTGTGCATCACTGACCTCCTTCTGGATTTTTTGTTTTTCAGATACATTCCGTAAATTTAAAGAAAAATTGGCATCCCAGAATCCATCAGCTTTTGAAAGTAAAGTAAGCCTCATATATTTTACTTTTGTACTTAACAATATCAATAGAGATTTTATTCATTAGCGTGAACTGTGATTAATGATATAGGAGGCACTTTAATTCATGGCCGTTAAGTAGAGTTTTGTAACTGGAATCTATTAGAAATTTGTTAGTTAGTGTGAACTGTGAATGATGATGTAGAGGCTGCCTAGTAATTTCGTTCACGTCAGTTAAGTGGGGTTGTGAAACTGACATCTCTTAGTATTCTTGAAATCCTGGTTTTGCCCCGCATCCCTTTTATAGACACGTTTCTATCTCTATCCTCGTAATTTTTGGTCTTTATTTACTGACTAGCCACATATTTTCAGATATCTGATAACTACATGGAAGAACTCTGTGCAAATATAAAGGTTAGTTACCTTACCTGCTTTAGATTTGTATGATGGATGTGATCTTAAAAACCTATGGAAATTCTTATCTTAAAGAGTTGACTGTCATACTAATTCATGAAGGAAATGAATTATTTAGAATGAAATTCTGTGGATGAGACTGAATGTTAACATATGATTTTCCATCTTTCCTGGTACCCGTTAACTTCGATCTGCCAATTCATCTCCAAGATTCCATGAAGATGAACAAATCCATGGTTTAAGTGCCCTTATTTTGGCTGGATAGAATGCTTAGTAGTAGACCTTGCTGAACATAATGATATCTTTGTGAACAACACAAAGGAGACATGCTAATGAATTCCTGCTTCTCGTATTTATTCATATTTGAATCACGACAGCTTACTTGATGTGGTCTTCTTATAGTTAGCATCCTTTCTTGTGGCTTGAAATTCTTTTATGGGTGAAGTATTTACCATCTGCACCTTCAATCCCGGTTTGCTACAGTTTGTACTTAGATTTTTACATATTATAGGTAGGTGATAGATGTGAAGTTGAGCCAGGGAAGATACGAGGCAGTGTAAAATTTGTTGGCTGGGCCGAATCGCTTGCTCCTGGTTTTTGGGTTGGAGTTCAATATGATGAGCCATTGGGAAAAAATGATGGCATGTAAGAATCCTTTGTTCTCTTCTGCATGTGATTGATTTGTTTTTCCTAATACCTCTTTTCATTATTCATTGTTAGAAACTTTAGTACTTTGATAGTCACAATTTTTTTTTTTTTTTTAATAAGAGACAATTTCATTGATGATTGGAATTTACAAAAGGGATGTATAATCCGTGGTGTTTGCAAAAGACCTTCCCAATTTGCAATGAGGGAGGTATAACTATAGGAAGTAAAAATATTAGACAGTTCACACCAAGATATAGCTTGGTAAACAACATTGTCGAAAAGTTGTGTAGGTCTGTGTCTTTTCTACAAATATTCTCTGATTTCTTTCTTTCCACATATTTCAAAAAAAAGCCATGATGAGGTATTTTCATAATAGGGCTTTTGCATTCTTGAAAATGTGCATGAAAATTTTTTACCCTTCCTTTTAGAGGGAGAAAAAGGACTACTAACATTGAAACACATATCTTATGATGGTCCGCTTAATTTGGATGAGTTGTTTCATATGGCTGTTCTGTTACCGAACAGTTTTCATTCACTATGCTCATTCTTAAATTCTGTAAGGTTAGTGTTTCATATAAAAATTCTACTTCTTGTGTTATAGTTTGTTAAAATTATCACTGACTTGTGTTGATTGATTAAAATTCTGATAGCTGTTAGAATCCAGCTTTTTATTACTCACTTCAGAGATTTTATCACATATTCTATATGATGCTAAATTAGTAAATTCGTCAGGGTAAAAGGGATCCGCTATTTTGACTGCCCTCCTCTTCATGGTGCAATGGTTAGGCCTGACAAAGTGAAGGTTTGATTTTCAGCTCCATTAATCTGTTTTCCAACTTTTAAACTGCAAATAGTATGTTACATAGCAATCTTTTAATTCTGAACTTTTGTAATATCCCATGCTATAAAATTTTGAAGCATTCTACTGCTTAAGGACCAATGGATTTATTTAGTTTATGGGAAATTAGGAAGGTGAACCATTTCCCCCAAATGTAACAGCTTGCATACACCTAACCCTTTCGTGCATCGTTGTAGGCTTGAGACATAGGCATCGCCAATTTGACATTCTTTGATCGTGCCCATTGCTTAATTCAATTCATATTAACATTTATAATCTGTGAATCGAGTTGGAAAGTCTTAAGCCTGTGAATTTTTTTGAGTATCAAATAGGTTAAGGTGCCTAGATTCGTGTCCTCGTTTTCGGCCCTCCTTTACTTGAATAGCTGCCATCTTCCTCATGTTGGTTATTGTAATTTGAATGTGTTCCAGGTTGGTGACTATCCTGAATTGGACCCTTTCGATGATGAAGAAGATGAGATATAACCAGTTCTTGTAACATTGTGGAGCTAACCAGCCTTGTTTCTGAAGCCTTTATGAATTATTGATTTCTTTTAGAAGCAATTTAAACACAATCTCAGCCTCATGGTGGGTTGACATGGTTTTACAAAAATTCTTGAAAGGAAGCATGGAGATGAAGAAAACAACGATACAATAAGAATCTGTTCTTCCGTGATCGTCGTATTGACAACCGTTGCAACTTTTCTTTAGGGTGTTATAAATGGTTTTGTTAGTTGAAATGGAAGGGAAATAGCATTGAAATGAAGATTTTGCATATTCTATTACTGTTTGCAAGTTTGTTTAGTATCTCTCTGAAGCCTGAATGCACATTCAAAGGTGTTCTTTCATGTGTGTACGTTTTCCATTCCTTTATGCCAATCATTTCAAACATGTATGATATTAGAATCTGTCGTGGAACATTTGAGAGAACTTTAATTAATACTAGTGTGGTATTTGTTGAAGCGACTTCACAATAAGTCTGGTGCATGATGACAAAATTATAGAGCGAATTCAAAGTTTTAAGATCGTATGTCAAGCGCCCTTCAAATGCTTTTAAATCTATGAGGTTGATGGCGATAAGTAACAGATTAAAACGGACAATATCTACTAGCGATGGGCTTGGGTTATTACAAATGGTATTATGGCCATACACTAGGCAGTACGCTAACGAGAATGCTCGCCTCCAAAGGGGTGGATTGTGAGATCTCACATCGGTTAGAGAGGAAAACAGAGTGTGTAAACCTCTCTCGAGTAGATGTATTATAAAACCGTGAGTGGGATATAATGGACTAAAACATTAAACATCTTCTAGCAGTTGAATTTTTACAAATGGTATAAGAGTTAGACATCGAGCGGTTTGTCAGCGAGGACGCTGGTCTCCAAAGGAGGGTGGATTGTGAGGTCTCACATCGGGCGTATGGAGAGAGGAACGAAACATTTCTTAGGATGTGGAAGGCTCTCTCGAGTAGACGCGCTTTAAAATCGTGAGGGTAGTAGTGATACGTAACGAATTAACTTGGTTTGTTGAGTGATGATATAGAAAGTTGAGTGGATTGAGATAGGGTTTTGTAGCTTCTATTGAGAAAGAAGAAGAAGAAAATTGGATTTGACAAGCACTACACATGAACTGCTCAGACACAATTACAAAACTCAAAAGGCATAGAGAGATAGAGAGATGGGTTGTACAGCTGAAGGCAACAAAATCTCACCACCTTGGCTGCTCACATGCTTTCCTTTGATATGTCCAATTCAATTCTCTGTTTTATTGGAGTACACTTGATGCCAACTTTCCCCATCCTTTTTCCTCTTCTATTTTACATCATCGTCATCGTCTTCTTGCCCGAAAAGGCGAGAAAGCCTAAGACAGTACATGGTTAAACGATGTCGAATTCGTATCCAACAATTATTTGAAACCGTTAATGAACCATTTAGATATTTTATTTTACTTTTGAAATTAATTTTTTTATTTTTTCCTCAATTAAATTTGAATAAAGGATTTTTCATAAAACTAATATTTTAAATTTCATTTTAATATAGTTATTCAATTTCAAAATTAATGGTTTTTGGTATGGATGGTATGAAATCCAAAAATGATATATTCAACCTATTATTTTTATAAAAAAATTAAGAAAAAACATATGAGTTTCCATTTATTTTTCTTTTATTCCTCCTTTTAGGTTTCTATTTTTCGAACATTTTTTTAATAATATGTGAAATTAATAGACTTTAGGAATATTCAAAACTTTTTACCTCCAAAAAGAATTTGATTTCAAAAGTTTTCACTTTTTATTTTTTGAAATTTTTTGTCTAAAAAATATTAAAAAGTTGAGAAATTCAGCTTTTTGGAGTAGAAATTACTTTTTCTTGTCGTAAAAAGAAAAGGGAAAAAAAATATAATTATTTTTCAATAAACTGATGTTGATTGAAGATGACCTTCATGTGTGTTTACAAAAACTAAAAAAAATTGGCCTATTTTTTCTTTCTTTTTTTTTTTTTAACTATTTTTTTTATATAAATAATTTATATAAAAATTTTAAATTATGAATGGGTTATTTTCTCAATTTCTTGGGACCTAATATATATATTTAGTTCAAAAAAAAAAAGTCTCATTTTTTAAATAAAATAGTGATAAGAACATAGCTTATTTATTTAATTAATAAAAATAATCCCTAAATTATACTTACATCAAATTATTTTTTTTACTTAATTTTTTCTGATATTTATAAATATCCTAAAAATATATTTAAAAAAATCAATTTGATACCTCGTTTATTTAAGGATAACTTATGTTTTATGTCAAAAAAGAAAAATAAATAATAATAATTGCAATTCTTTTTTCTATAAATAAATAATTAAAAAAAGAAAAAAGAAAAAAGAAAAAAGAAAAAAAAGTGGGTCTTCCCTAAATCCCCAACCAAATTACCGGACTTTCAAATTTAATTATGAATTGATTCCCTTTTCATCTTCTTCCTTCGTCGCCACTCCCTAAACCCACCACTTTCCAACTCCTTCTGATTACTCTCTCTCACCAAACCCCCTATTTCTCTCTCTAAAAACCTCACCTCCTTGCTTCTAGAGAGAGAGAAACTCCATTGTTGCACTGTCCCCTTCTGTTTCTCTCTGTTTTTCCATGGGTTGCTCTGCTTCAAAGCCTGTTGCCGCCGCCGCCGCCACCACTCGTCCCTCCCGAAATTCTGAATCTTTCTCTTCTCCTTCCGCTTCTGGATCGGCTGGTTCTTCGCCGGCGGTTGGGCGGGCTTTCTCTCTCCCGACGCCGATTGTCCACCACCCGCCGGCGAAGAAGGGCGACACCCACCACTTGGTTTCTCTCACTTCCACCACCTATGGCTCTCTTCTCCTTATTGATCGTCCAACCAATTCCCAGTTTCCTGGACGGCCGGCGGCGGGGGCTGTCCATGCTAAGGCTGAAAAGCCCACCAATTTCTCCGACCAGATTTCCCTTTCCCCTGACTCTGTTATCAACACATGGGAACTCATGGATGGCCTCGATGACGACGAGTTCAACTCCGATTTTGATCACACTCCGGTGAAGCCCAGTTCAATTCCGGCCAAACCCAGTTCGATTCCGGCGAAACCCACCTCGGAAAACCGGTTTGAAGGCTTAGTAAAGAAGAGTCCGGCGAAAATGGAGGAAGAGATCAGTTCAATTCCGCCATGGTCGCCGAAGAAACCATTCTGGCAGTTCATTTCAGAGGAATCCCTTCTCGCAAAATTAGATCCAAACGTGGCTTCAACATACACCAGAGCACTATCTTCCCGGCAACTCGGCTTCCATCAGGCACAAAACCGCCGTAGCTCATCATTTTCAAATCATTGGTCGCCCAACTTCCTGGACACCCAAAACAGAACAATAGTGATATACTTCACAAGCCTTCGAGGAATCCGAAAAACCTACGAGGATTGCTGTTTGGTTCGCACAATCTTCAGAGGGTTTCGAGTTTTGGTAGATGAGAGGGACATTTCAATGGATTCGTTCTTCAAAAAAGAGTTGCAGACGAAGCTCGGTGGGGTGGCGCCCACGAGCTTACCTCAGGTTTTCATCGGCGGGAAGCACGTGGGTGGCGCGGAGGAGATTCGACAAATGAACGAGGGTGGCGAGTTGGCCGGAATGTTGGAGGGGTTCCCGGCGGCGGGAATGAGGTCTGTGTGTGAAAGGTGTGGGGATGCTAGGTTTGTGCCTTGTCCTAATTGCAATGGGAGTAGGAAGTTGTTTGGGCAAGATGGAGGGTTGAGGAGGTGCTCTAAGTGCAATGAGAATGGATTGATAAGGTGCCCTTTTTGTTGTTGTTCATGAGTTCTTGATGTAAGTGCAAAATCGTTCGAGTTTTGGCTTCAAGAAATGTGTTGAAATGAAATGGATAGTGTTTTAATTTCCTATGCACCGTTTTCATCTATCAAACTCTAATCTTACGAAGTTAATAACGGATTTTAGTTCAAAAGCTTTAAAATTTTATTATCAAAAGTTTATGTCAATATTAATGTGGCACATTGGTTTGACGAACATGAATGAATAAATTAAGCATAGAAATTATGGACAAATGAGCTAACCATTAATACCATTTTAACATGCCTTCTACACAAGTCCGTGGGGCTGTTTTTATGGTTGCATTGCACATTTGCTGTTACTCCATTTCAGGTGTCATGGTGTTAGGTTTGACATCTTTTGAGCACTTTTAGTTGTTTGATCAACTTAGATCCAAAAAGTGTATAGTCTCTCAAATAAAAAGAACTTATCTAACTCAGTAGATAATCGACTCATCTTTGAGAAGAAAATCTATCTTCTTTCTTTATAATGCACCTGTTCACTTTACAATGTACTTATTTAGATCGTAATGAGCTGATATGATTGAACTAAAAGAGATAATAACAAGATTGAACTATAAATTCTTGCCTAAGTGGTACTTGAAGATTAGGCATGATACTGTTCTTTTAGGTCCCTATCCCCATCTTGTGAGCTACTAGCAACCATTCTCAATAAAATGAGAAGATTTTGTCCATATATCAACTTCATCGCACAATCAATTTCAAACTTGTTTCGAGTGATCAAGTCAATGTCCACTGTCTTGAGAGTTTCTCAAAAAGCATCTCCAGTGTCTATCAGAGGTCATAAGGTGTTAATTTTCTAGAATAAGCAAGGACTTTCCAGAAAAGTTAACACCAAGTTTGAGCATAGCATGTAAGAACGTAGGACCGAAGCTTCAGCTTGGTCCGTTCGACAACTCTTAGAACAGTTGGGATACAAGTTTTCTAGGAGGGAGAACCCTATAACAATCCCTGTAATTTATGTATGACCTAGTTTTTCCAAACAAAAATCTTTCGCCAACATTTTCAGCACTAGAATAAAAATTAACATTGGGGAAAGATGCATACAAACAGAGATTATTTCTCCTACAAAAGAAAAATAAATAAAGAAAAAAAAAGAAGATACAGGAGTCACCTAGTAGACAACCATTCTTGAGGCGAAACTGATAATATTACATGCTTATCATGGCGAAACTGATAATATTAGACAACCATTCTTGAGGGAAACACTTAAATTGTGTGCATATTTTGGCGTGAGTGTGTAGATTTCAACCTCTTCGACTAGCTGCCGCTGCAATACCAGCAGCTATAAGTCCCACAGCTGTAGCTGTAATGCCAATACCGATGATTCCATCTGCAAATCGACATAACACAAACCAAATTCCTTCAGCATATGATTCGATGCAGTAAAAAAGATTCAAGAAAAGGTACTTTATGTTTCATTATACCTTTTCCAATTTGGTCTTCCACAGTCTTTTTAAGTGCTAAAGCCTGCCTCCAATCAGGTGCAATCTACAAAAAACCAAGAAATTCAGTTATAACAAAGTCAACCAGCGCCAAGGGTCATTCCTTCATTCATCAAAATATGTCTTTGATTGATTAAAAAGTATGATGAGTCGTGCACCATGTGTTTTGGAATTATCTTTTTACTAATAGGATCATAGATGATATCTATGAAGCATGGACACTTAAGTTCAGGTTAAGTGTTTGTGTCAGATTCTTGTCGGATACGGTTAAATTCGGACACAAGACACGTGTCGAATAAGAATACACGCTTCAGACACGTGTCGGATACACATACATCTGGACACCTTTCGGACACGACACTATTTTACATTTCTTATTTTTTTTAATTTTTTAATTTTGGAGATAGCTAGACACGACTTGGATACATTTTGAAACAAAAAGCCTAAATCATTTAAATTTAGAAAAAAAAAAAAAAAAAAAAAAAAAAAAAAAA
>NW_019272046.1:184402-266842 GCF_002738345.1 Cucurbita maxima
TAAAAAAAAAAAAAAAAAAAAAAAAAAAAAAAGGACAGGAAGTTATGAAATATAGAACCCCTAACAAGAAACACAGACCACTCGCAACCAACGTGTCAGTGTCCTAGTTTTTTTAGACATTAACATGTCTTTTCGTGTCCGTATCTATACTTCTTATGATGATATAGTTTAAGGTTTCATCAACATGTAACTTGTAAGTATGGTTCAGAAAGGAAATGCATGATCTAACAAACAACATTAAAAGCTGAAGCATTTAAATTAGATAGGAATTGAAGCAAGACATTGTGCAACTATGTGTGATGTCACCGATGAATTTATAGCTGGCAGAATACCAAGTTGCATGCCTAAGAAAGAACAAACCTCTAAACATTGTTCTACAAGCTGCCGACTCCTTGCATATTCACCACTTCTGTAATATCCAACAGCCAGCAAATAAAGTTTCTCCCTCCGGTCCAAAGGGGTTCTAGCATTGATTAAGGAAGCTGCAAAATGACATGCTAATCCAAGTTTAAAAACTGAACCATGAAAATAATAAGCTTTGAGAAAAATGGCTAATCTTAAATAACTACAAACTGAAGTTTGAGAATGTGAATATATATATATCAAGCAAGAAGAAAAGGTTTCAACTGGAAGTAGCTTCTCCCATTTTAAGGTCAAAGCTCATTTCTAGTTGAATTCCAAGACAAGTTGATTATAGAGTTTGAGTTCTCGTTTCCAAGTTCACACATACCGCATATGAAAATATTTTCGATGACACAAATTTGGAAGTCAAACTATATTTAGAATAATAAAAAACGAAACTATTTTTCTGGATGACAGAAGCAATTCATATAATCGAGAACACAAACTGGCCTTTCAGGTCATAGCAGATAGCAGCAAGAATTAAACACCCATGTTCATTGTTAATAGCCTACAAAACGTCACTCATAAATGTCAGTCATCAATGACAAGATTGTGATAGTAATGGTATTAGGGATATACTAGTAATTAGTTAGGGAAGTTGTTATGGATGTTGGTCATAAATAAAGGGAGTTGTTTAGATGGTCTTAGGATTGAATTAGTATGCTCAAGGGAAGGGATGAGCTTTTAACCAAGAAATTGACAACAAAACGAATATGGGAGACAGAGTTCAATACTGTTCTGTTTCCAGAAAACCCATAGAAATTCTTTGCAGAAGATTTACCTTCAAGCATTGCAATGCCACGATTAATATCCTCCGACTGCCTTGAATGAACAAGTGCCCATGATAACCTCATGATGCTTTCATTCTTGCGTTCTTCAGAGGCACCTTCATTGGCCTCTGCAACTTCTCTTTCACACCCCTGCATTTCAATATGCAATCTAAATCAAATACAATGTTGCAATCTGCAATCTCACCATGGTTTCAAATTACTTCTACCGCGTAAACCTGGATCGATTATACACCAATTTTTGTATGGAGACATTCAATCTCTTCTTTTACAGGGTTTAAGTACTTCTACCGCATATCCTTTTTCAGGGATGCATCTAAGCACGCCAAAATTAATCGACAAATGTGAGAATCGAATGCTTATGCTTCACCCAATCCGCCAAATTTGAGGTAAGACATCATTTAACCTAGCCAAGTTCTTCTCCATTTCTTTCTTTCGGTTTCTCAGAGACCAACCAGAAATTGTAATGATAAAGCGAGAATCTGAGAGAATAAAAGAAAACTCACCGCAATAACGTCACGATCACACCAAGGGATCTGGTCGCCACCGCCGAAGAACGAAGTAACGGACTCAAACAATTTGCCGATTTTTGCTTCCATTAAATCCGATGATTCCGTGAATATCAGAAAAATCAAAATTTCCAATTTATACAATAAAATCTCCACCGAATCTTAATGACAAAGAAACGAAACAGATGATTAAAGACGAAGAAATTGGATTTTGGACGTTTCGAGAAGCAAGATATTTATAATGGGTTCAAAAAGACCGGGTAATCCGAAAAATTGGATGAACCGAACTCAATGAACAAAATAAATGAAATTTTTATGAATTCGTTTAAATTAAATTAATTAAAAAACAAATTCTTGCAATACATACATTTATTGTAATTTTAATTAAATTTATAATTTTTTCCTAATATATTGATCTCAATATCTAGTCGTCTATAATCTCTTATAAAATATTATTTATTTTCAATTAATAAATTAAGAATAATTAAATATTTCGTAATAATTATATCAAATTATTTATTAAAATTACAAAATGAATCATATTTAATAAAATATTACGAGGGTAACAAATCCAATAGAATCCATGTTGGTTTGTGAGGATAGAAGTTTTCGCTCTTATAAGTACTAAACAGGTAATATGATCGTGTCATATTAGATGTAGGGGAATGTCGGGACCATTAAATATCGAATATGGATTCTAAATCCGAGCATGAAGGGTTACACGTGATATTAACAGTAAAACGTCTACTAGTAGCAGGATGTGGTTCACGGATGAACTAAGGTAATAGTTGGTGGGTATGTAGTGCCAAAGTAGAAGAGTGGTAGGTGAACGAACGAAGGTGAATGAACGGAGATTATATCCGAAATAAGATATTTTTAGTGGGGTTAAAAAAGAATCAAAATATTAATTTTTGGGGGTTAATAAAAGTGGGTTTTGACTTAAAAATTAAACTAAAAATGTAATTTAACTTTAAAAAAAAAACACAGTATAAAATAGAAAAAAGAGAAGAAAAGGATCCAAACACGTTGGAGCGATTTTGGACTCTTGAAAACGGCATTTCGCAGTTGAGCCGCCACGGTGAATTACGATACGGTAGCCGGTAGCCGGTAGCCGGAGGAGAGTTTTCGATCGGAATCAATGGAGATCCTTCCTATTTCAGTTGATTCTTATAATTTAGGATTCATCGGAGCTGGAAAAATGGCCGAGAGTATAGCGAAGGGGATTGTTCAATCTGGCCTCTTACCTGCTTCTCGAATCTCCACGGCTGTTCACTCTAACCCTAGTCGCGGCATTGCTTTCGGATCCTTCGGTGTTCGAGTCCTCCCGAAGAACGACAACGTAAGATTATGACTCATCTTTCTAGTCGAGTCCTCTGTTTTGCAGTCTACGTGTTATTACATAACCATAATCTTCCTTTGCTTTTTTTTTTCCTTCTTTTTTGATTGCTTGTGACCAGGTGGTTGAAGAAAGTGATGTGATCATCTTCTCTGTTAAACCTCAAGTCGGTACGGCTGTCGTTCATCTCATTTATTGCGATCCTGCTTTCCTCGTTTCTTTATTCATTCGTTTTTCGTGGTATTCTCATTATCTTCTTGAAAAATGCTTACAAAATCAGTAGAGGAATGTCGCTAGACGTTGTGATAGAAGCTCTGGTGATTTGTATGTCGAAATGATTGATTGTATTGCTTTCATTTGTGATTTGTTGGGGTTGTAATGAATTGTCTTTGAGACTCTTGCTCAAAAAGCATGTTTTCTCCATCAATTTTATGTTGAAGTGCTTTATATCCTACTTGCGAGCTGTAAAGCATCTAATGGCTTATATTGGTTGCAGTTAAGAATGTGGTGTTGAAGCTGAGGCCTCAACTCTCAACGAAGAAGCTTTTGGTTTCGGTTGCTGCTGGAGTAAAGCTACAGGATCTGCAGGTTCTTGACTTTACTGACTTGTTTTTTGGACTTCGTGAGGTTTTTTAAGTTGAGGGTTATGTGCTAAAACACCACCCCCGGAATTTTTGAAGTGTTTCATTAGATAATAAAAAATGGTTTTGAAAATTCTAGAAGTACATAAAGGCTCCTAAAGTGATTTTAGGAGAAACACTTGATCAGTGCCTCTTTCAAGAGTGTTTATTACAGCGGACTCTACGACTAAAAAAGTTGTTCACTTCTTAAAATATCTCATATACGTAGGTGGGAACGGGAGAAGGGGTCAAAGTTATCCCGATGGGAGTAAGAGTAATAATAATGTTTATAATGCTACAACGCAGGTATATTTAAAATCATGTTTTTTCAAAAATCATCCAAAAATGTTTTTCCATAAGTGCTTATGGAAGAATGTTCTACTCTAAAAATTTATCCCAACCTCACTATATTTTTATGATCTCATCTATTTGCTACAAAGTTTCACATTAATCACATACTTTTACCTTTTATTTTTCATTTTCTGCGTACAAATTTCCCTTGGAGTAATGCTCTATACATTTAGGAATGGGCAGGTCATAACCGATTCATTAGAGTTATGCCAAATACCCCAGCGGCTGTTGGTGAGGCTGCATCAGGTATTGTCTTTTCCTATTATGTTTAAATTTAATATCATTTCCCGCACACATACCTGTTTCCAGAAGATGTTACTTTGTAAAGTGGATATAATTGATTTACCGGTCTTTGATTATATTATAATGTATGATCTAGCAGTCAAAATCGCAAATGGAAGTGAGGGATGCAATTAATTGGCCAATCAGGGTGCGTGTATTGTACCACTACGAGTTTTATAGGAAGAAAGATATAGGCATCTTGGAACTTTTTATAAAAAAATAATGAAAATAATTTGAGGATGAAGGTTTTTTTTCTCTCCTTTATCTAGACCATGTATCTTCATGAGTATTGAGGCTTCTGTTGATATACTAGCATGTTTGTGCAGAATTCTGTTCAACTTTCTGATTGATAATTTGGTTTACTTACTTAGAAGCTTCGTCCAACAAGCCAAATCAAACTTGCAAAATATATTAACCAGCTTCAGTACTACTTTATTACACGATGTCGATGATAGATATCATGATTTTCAATTAGTCTTTGACCTAGGTGCATAGCATGGAAAAGAACAAAAAGTACATTAATATTTTACCCTGCAATTTTCACCATTTTGTTTCTTATATACGGACCAATGATAAGATATGTACTCTGCTTCTGTTTGACTAGTTATGAGCCTTGGAGAAGGTGCGTTAAAGGAGGATGGACAACTAATAGCTAAATTATTTGGATCTGTGGGTAAGATATGGGAGGCTGATGAGAAATTATTTGATGCAATCACTGGTCTGAGGTATGTAGTATGTTGTAAAAGCTGAATCCCACAGTTTTTCAAATTAGCGGAGCACAAAACTCTCGTCTTTCTATTGCCACCTCCTAATCATTTTGAAGCCTACTTTTGTTGGGGATACAATTAAGATAAATGTTAGGATGTTATTAGAATATTATTTTAATATTACTGCTACCGAACATATTAGTTATTAGTTAGGAGGTTTGTCATAGGACTGTTCATTAATGAATTGGGTTGGAGGGTTTAGAGAAAAGCATATTTTTTATATAGTCTTGGGAGAGAACTAAGCCTTTCAGACGATTGGTATCCTTTTGCAGTTTCTTTCAAGCATATTTCAATTAACTTTCCTTCCAAATTTTGGTACCATCGGCATTCTCCAGCTAATGGATACTATTTGATGTACATGGAAACATGCAGTGGTAGTGGACCAGCATATATTTTCCTAGCAATTGAAGCTTTGGCTGATGGAGGAGTCGCTGCAGGTCTACCACGAGAACTTGCCATGGGTCTAGCTTCACAAACTGTGAGTCAAATTCATCTGATGACCTATGTCTAAAGTAATTAATGTTGTGTAGCGTAGTCACACATAATTAAAAGTAAGATATGCACAAATAGACCATTTCAGTGAATAAAGAAAGAGCATAGACTCCTTTTGTTTAAAAATGAAAAGAAAAGAAGCATGGTTATTTGTTTGGACATTCCTTATTGTTTGCGCCAAGAATGGATATACAGCTGCCATATATTAGCATTTTATCTTCCAATGTGATTTATAATTTGAAAAACGATGAAACTTGAAATAAAGAAAAGATCGAACTTGCCTTCTGATGTCAATGTCAAAAGGTTAAGAAGTAAACGGTCTGAAAAGAAAATTAAATTTCCAATGGAAGATGCTCTACAATATATATAGTTAAATAACTGAATAAGCCGACGCTTCTTGCATATTTGAACCTTGTATTATCTATTAGATGTGATGTAGAACCTGAGGATGATACAAATTATCACATTGTGCAAGGATTGTTGTTAAAATTTGTAGACCTTTCTCCTCTCTGAAAATCATAACCTATTTGTCTCCCATCTGATTTTCCTATACAATGAACTCTAAAGTGATATGTGCCAGATGATAGTCTCAAACTGTTACCCGCTCACTGTAAAGCCTGATTCACATAGCTACTACTGGCACGGATTAATTTTATAGAAACATTTCATATTTTAATATTAGTTTAAAACAAAGCAACCATAATTTACATATATGTACAATAAAATCTAGTTTCAAACCCTTAACACAAGAAGTAGATACAACCAAGATAGACTCAGATCTAGGTAGGAGTCTATAGCTCGTCCACACCTCGTCTCTGTCACATTGCATTTCGTCTATCTGAAGAAAAAAAAAACATTTCTGGCTTTCTAGTGAATCATACTTTCCAGTGAACGTGCATTACACAAACATTTCTCAAGTTGGTTCAGTCATGGACTCATGGTCTTCCAATGTCTAGTTAGGTTTTCTTAGGCCTTAACTCCTCTAGCGCCATATGACTTGTTACCTAGTGAAACATGCTAAGCATAGTTATGTGCTTTTGGAAAAAAATCAATTCAAATCTCTCTACTTCAAATTTACCAACTGGAATTAAATGATTCAGAATTTGTTTACAGGTGTTAGGTGCAGCCTCCATGGTCAGTAAAACTGGGAAGCACCCAGGGCAGCTTAAAGATGATGTTACATCACCCGGTGGAACCACCATTGCTGGTATCCATGAACTAGAGAAGGGAGGACTTCGTGGCATGTTTATGAACGCTGTGGTCGCTGCTGCTAAGCGTGGCCAAGAACTTGGCCCAAAGTAGTTGCAAGATTTAACTTCCAAGTAAAGGTTAGTAGTAATTTATTTGCTTTCAAGTCTTGAAGAGATGAGGAAATAAGCTATAACTATAACAAGTAGAGTCTTGGAAGCTTTAGAATTAATGTTGATAGTTGGGGCAATTTTTAGTTATCTTCTACACGTTTTCCTTAACAATATAGATAAAGAACCTGATCTCCCACTCTTTTAGGTTAATTTTTTTGGCAAAGATTCTCTCTCTTCTTGAAAATATTTGAATCTGTGCTGGGACTGATTCTACTCTTATCTCTTATTATCACCAACTCCAGAAAAGGAATAAAAAAAAAAAAAAAAAGAAGCATTGGTTTGCCTATATTTACTCCATATATGGTTTGTGGATATGTTTTCATCATTTCAGGCAATGATTTGTATTGAATAAATCTTGAGTTGTTCGGGTAATTGAGTGCATTATTAGATGAACACGACTCTCGACAATAGTATGATATTCCACTTTGAGCATAAACTCTCTTGACTATGATCATTTCCTAAATTAACTGAGGTGGGATTTTCATCCCAAAATCAATCCATTATTAAGAAAGATTTGAATTACTGTGTATAAAAAAAAGGATTAGTATTTTATTGCTTCATTAAGAAAAAAAATAAATAAATAAGAGTAGTATTTATGGGGGTCTAGAGATGACGTCGTTTATCATCCTTACAGGCAACCTCTTCGGATGCCGTTCACGTTTTCGCCCAAGAAAATATTGCCTTCGACTTTAACCGACAAAAAAAAAATATTATTAAATTATAATCTTCATTTTAAAAATTAGAATTTCTATCTCAAACTCTCATGGATATTAAGCAAATTAATTTTTAGCTTTTCAACTTAACCGAATCGAAAAAAATATATACATAATTAACCAAATTCTTATAAACGAGCATCTTTGGCTTCCATTAATGCTATTGAGAGGGGGATTGATTTGACCCATGGTAGACAGATACGGTTTGAATTGAGTACAGAGATACAATGAGAATGATCCGGGTGTGAATCGGGTATTCATCAATTAGGCCTCCAAGTCCTCTTCTTCCCCAATTTACTTCTTCAGGATGGTTTCCAATTCAAAACTTTTAGGTTTCTTCTCTCAATGATTCCTATGGATACCAAGAACGGAACTTTTTTTGTGCTATTATGAAGATGAAAGCATCAGTGATTACCCATTTCCCTTTATCCTCATGAAAGAAGAAAAAAGACAGTAGATGGTTTTTGGATTGAGATGTTTAACTGCATTCTTCTCGAGAGAAGGTCTCACATGCAGAGTTCAAACAAGTAGAGTACCTTTATGTCACTTAAGGGAATAAGATTAGCCCTTTAACAGAATTGGTTGGTTGAGTAGTTCTATATAAACCCTACCAATTATATGAACTAACTTTGAATTTATTAGACGGAACCCTTATTATTATTATTATTATTATTATTATTAAAAAAAAAAATAGGTTTTAAACATATTCCCAATTTGCAATACAACAAAAATATATAAAAAAACATTTAAAAAGTGGCATTAAAGGAATGAATGATTTACCAAATTTTGTGGCTTGCATTAAAATCACGTAAATAAACTATTTTAATATAAAACCTGACGCATAGCTTCCTTTCTTCTCAACTAGCAATCGGAAATTCCTTTAAATCCAAAGTTCCAGATTCAGAGACGATTCACCCAAATTTTCCCAAATTTTCCCAAATTGGGGGGGGCGCCATCTTCTTGCCTGCCCCATCGAATCTTCTTCAATCCTCGCCATTATTATCATTATCGTTATCTTCTTCACGTTTCCCAATAACCACTTTCTTTTTGGGCCCTCACTTCCGCGTTTTTCTTTCTTCATTCTTTGCCTTCTTCTCCACATTCACTGCATTCTCTCTGTTTTGCTGATCGTATATATTCTGTTACCTCTTTTCTGATTTGGGGATTTAGTTTCTAGATTTTCGAAGATTGCGACAGATTGGTGGGTGAATTTCGTATTAGGGAGGTTGATTGATCGATATATTTGTCGTTGCTTGTCGTTTAAGCAACTCAAATTTTCGGTTCTTATGGGATTTCCTTTGGATTTGAGGATCCATTGTTGTTGTACAAGTTCAGATTGAGGAATTCTTTGCCATATTCAGGTTTATTACTGCCGTTTACATTGTTCTTCTTCTAGTAATTTATTTTGAAGAGCTGAAGGATTGAGTGTGCTGTTGAATTTGGTGCAACTTTGCATGCCTTCTTAATTTATTTGGGGATCGATTCTTGTTTCCATTGATCATAGCCATTGTATTGAAGTTCGTAGAATCCTGATTTTCCTGTCCTGTTACACAATCCATTCTTTCATGTTTAGATCTGTTAGTCTTACATCCACAGAGAACTGAGTGTGGATTCTATTAGCCTGTGACAGATTGCTTGAGTTCCTTTTTAGAGTTATGGAAATTAGTAATGAGGCCAAGGTTGGTTCCTTTTCTATTGGTCCTTCAACCATTGTAGGTAGAACAATTGCTTTCAGAATCCTGTTTTGCAAATCGGTGTCGCAATTTAAGCATCAACTATTTCGTGTTTTACTGAATATTATCTATGGATTTAAGGCCATCTTAGCACCCATATTATCATGGATGCATCCTAGAAATCCACAGGGGATATTGGCGATGGTTACCGTTATTGCTTTTTTGTTGAAACGGTACACGAATGTGAAAGGGAGGGCCGAATTGGCGTACCGAAGGAAGTTTTGGAGAAACATGATGAGAACTGCATTGACCTATGAGGAATGGGCTCATGCTGCTAAAATGCTTGATAAAGAAACTCCAAAGTTGAATGAGTCAAATCTCTATGATGAAGAATTGGTGAGGAACAAGCTTCAAGAGCTTCGCCATCGTCGCCAGGAGGGATCTCTTAGAGATATAATGTTTTGGATGAGAGCTGATCTTTTCCGAAATCTTGGCAATATGTGCAACCCTGAACTACACAAGGGTAGGCTTCAAATTCCGATACTCATAAAGGAGTACATAAATGAGGTATCGACTCAATTGAGACTGGTTTGTGACTCGGATTCTGAAGAATTGTTATTGGAAGAGAAACTCTCGTTCATGCACGAAACGAGGCATGCGTTTGGAAGGACTGCCCTACTCTTAAGTGGAGGTGCTTCACTTGGAGCTTTTCATGCAGGAGTGGTTAAAACTCTGGTAGAGCATAAACTTTTGCCTAGAATAATAGCTGGATCTAGTGTAGGATCCATCATATGTGCTGTTGTTGCCACTCGGTCCTGGCCTGAGCTACAAAGCTTTTTCGATGACTCTTGGCATTCATTTCAGTTTTTCGATCAGATGGGCGGTATTTTTACTGTGGTAAGGAGGGTAATGATACAAGGGGCTGTTCACGAGATTCGACAATTACAAATGATGTTAAGGCAGCTCACTTCTAACCTAACTTTTCAGGAAGCTTATGACATGACAGGTAGAATTCTTGGGATAACAGTTTGTTCCCCAAGGAAGCACGAGCCGCCTAGATGTCTTAACTACTTAACGTCTCCTCATGTTGTGATATGGAGTGCTGTGACAGCATCTTGTGCATTCCCTGGCCTTTTTGAGGCACAGGAATTAATGGCCAAGAACAGAAGCGGTGAGATTGTTCCCTATCATCCACCTTTTAATTTGGATCCTGAAGAGGGCTCAGGCGCATCTGTACGTCGATGGAGAGATGGCAGCTTGGAGATCGATCTGCCAATGATTCAATTGAAAGAATTGTTCAATGTAAACCATTTCATTGTCAGTCAGGCAAATCCCCATATCGCACCACTATTGCGAATGAAAGAATTCTTCAGAGCTTTTGGGGGAAACTTTGCTGGCAAGGTATGACAACGCTCAGAATCTTATTTTGTATGTGCTCTGACTAGTTTTCTTCTTTATCCCTGTTTTCCTGCACTGTTGTCAAAATATATGAATCTAAGTGTTCAATATATATCAAAATACATTTCGTACCACGACCTTACTTGAACAGGATGTGTTTTTATAGGTTAAATAGAACTTGAGTTTTGATAATAGATTTGCTACTTGGTTTGTTTTTTCATGGACTGCTGTGGACATTTTCAATTATTCAATCTGTTTATAAAACTTCTGTCTCTGTCCCTCTCTGTTCATCAGTTCTATGAATCGATAAGTTATTTTTGATCTAGCATTATGTTTTATGCGTTATCTGTTTATTCTATCATAATGTTTCTGGTTATGTAGCTTGCTCATCTTGCTGAAATGGAGGTAAAACATAGATGCGACCAATTTTTGGAACTTGGTTTTCCATTGGGCGGAATTGCGAAGCTTTTTGCTCAAGATTGGGAAGGAGATGTCACGGTCGTCATGCCAGCTACTCTTGCTCAGGTATTTTCATGTTAGAAGATGCTACAAACTCATTTTAGAACAACAAATGTGTCATTGCTGAAGAACTTCCTTTTGTTGCAGTACTCTAAAATTATACAAAATCCTACGCATTTGGATCTTCAAAAGTCGGCCAACCAAGGTAGGAGGTGCACCTGGGAGAAGCTATCAGCAATAAAAGCCAACTGTGGCATTGAGCTTGCTCTAGATGAATGTGTTACAATTCTCAACCATATGCGGAGGTTGAAAAGGAGCGCTGAGAGGGCCGCTGCTGCCGCTGCTGCAGCCTCACATGTTTCTCCAGCCCCTGTCAAGTTCAGCGCTTCAAGAAGAATTCCCTCCTGGAACTGCATTGCACGAGAAAACTCGTCTGGTTCGCTCGAAGAAGAATGTCTTGCTGATGTTTCTTTGACTTGCCATCAAGGTCCTAGTGGATCGATCGGTTCAGGATCCACTGGAAGAATGTTGCGAACTCACCGTACTATGTTTGATGGTAGTGATAGCGAATCAGAAAATATTGATTTGAATACTTGGACTAGATCTGGTGGGCCATTGATGAGGACATCATCAGCAAATAAGTTCATAGACTTTGTCCAGAATTTGGATCTTGATGACCTCAATAGAGGTTTGGTAGCAAATTCCAATGGGGTTCAGCCATTTGGTGGCAGTCAAAATTCCCAAAGTCCTCGAACCACGTCTGACCGGAGTTCCGAGTGCCCAGATTTTGACATGCGAGAGCTCGGCCATCGAGTTTCTTCAAGCATTCTTGTAACTGAAGGAGACTTTTTGCAGCCCGAAAGAATACTTAACGGGATCGTGCTTAACGTCGTAAAGAAGGAAGATTTGACATTGACAAGTCGGACCCATGATTCAGAAACTCAAAACAGTGAAGTTGAATGCCTGCAAATCGACTGTTCGGAGAAGTATATTGATGCTAGCTCGGCATCTGAAGAAGATGCTACACCAAAGAGCTGCTTGCAGGAACAACCTCCCAAGAACAATCCGGTGAATCATTCCGAGGAATAACACAATGGCCAAGATCATCAACTATTTATTGATTCTTAATTTTGTCGAACTCCATTCTTGTCTTCAAGTACGTCTTCTTTACTTCCTCCAATGAATTTAAATGCCAGATGATATCTCATTCAATGTAGGAGTAGGAAATGGGAAGAACAAGCATCTTCGCAAGGTGAGGACTCCATAGCTTGAGTTCTGCTAATCACACTTGAAATGCAGCAGTTTAGATGATTTTGTTAGTGGAACTGTGTATATATCTGTATCAAAATTTTGTTTATTACTGCTGCTTTTCTATCTCCATTCCCATTATCTATTTCAATCTCGGTTTCTACAAAAAAATCATTTATTGTCTAGGAGAGTGGGATAGAGTAGGGTGGGACGAGTGAATATAATCATTGTCCCCAACTCTATTGAGTCAAAGAAGAGAAAACTCTTCTTGTTCCTTCTTTATTCTCGGCAAGTTAAATGAACATCTCTAATATGAATTATGCACCATTTTTACCGCTAGAAATTTGCAACTACATGGATGATATTTGCAATCATTCGAAGTAAAAGTAAGCTAAAATATTCAAAATCTTCCAAACAACGTAGTAAGTTGAGAGTTTGAGTTAATGTTTATGATTATGAGACTATTAGAGAGTTGTCAACTCGTCTCTAATAGTAGATTATCTCAATTAACATAGTATGTATATGAGTTGTGAGTTCGAATCATGAAGAGCTCGTGCCTCGTAGAATTATATGTACGATTTGAAACGATTGCAGGATAGTAAAGTAAAGAGCTAAATTATCCAAAAAGCTCGAATAACCTTAACGGCATTGGGGTAAGCTCAAAAGAGCTAAATGATAAGAACCCATGAATGAAATAAGCTTAGAAGAATTAGATCACGAGGAATGATGAACTTTGAGGAGGTGGTTTATAAGAACCATGCGACGGGCTCGATTGAACTAATAGAACCTAGTTGCTAGCTTTAGAAAACCTATGACTTCGACTATTATTTGATCTAGATTTGAATAACCTTCCACTCAAAACCATGGTTGGGAGCTGAAACTGTCCTTCCACTCTATCCCTTTCTACTCATAATCTAATCTTATTTCGGTACATAACCTAACCTTAACGTTTCATGAACATATCTTACTTCTATCGTTACATCACGTTTTGTACATTATTCTCGTATTCTATCTCAAATATCATTGAACAAATGGTCTTTACACGAGTTCAATCATACCGTAGGTACTATCATACAAGTCAAGCATGCTTGGCTTCTACTACATTGATATTGGCACTCTTTTAACAACCTACTTAAGATCATTGATACCCCAAAAGAAAAGGGCGAAGGTTATGGGCTTAGATGAATGATTTGTTGGGCCATGCAATTTTCCTTGTTTCTCCATAGCTTTTGATGGCCTACATGTCTGTAAATTGGAAAGTTGGATATGGATATTTCTATAATATCAAATAAATATCAATAAAAAAACCAATAGTTATAAATAAAGGGAAATTAATAAAAAAGAAATACCAAAGATGTATGGTAAATAAAGGGAAGTAGTTGAAAAAAATAGATGTCCCAAAAAAAGAACAGTGAAAAGAACAGAGGGGACAGAGGCAAAGAGAGGACAGTCAGTACACTGATATGACACGACAGCCCCACGCTTGTCCCTTCCCACTCAACCAAACCAAATATATATATACCTTTCATTTTGTTTTCATTTTATTTGGAAATTAATTAAATACGAGCATCCCCAACTTTTTCGGACTGATAAGTATTAAAGAGAACTCAAGCTCAATTTCTTTCGTCAACCGAACATAACTGTGATATCCTACATTGGTTGGGAAGAAAAACGGAACACTCTTTAAAATGTTATGAAAACCTATACGTTATAAAATCTTGAAAGAAAGTCCAAAGAAGACAAGATCTGCTAAACTTGTTAATTTCTTGAACTCTAGCCGTCTTACCTCTACTCTAAACAAAGTCATGATGATCGAACTTACCTTTACATAAGGTTAATATCTTTCAAATGCAACGTTGCATCTCATCTCGCCATCGTGATTCTCAACAACACGATTGATGCTTTATGATGTCATCTCAAGTCACGGGATGCCATTAGCCTTCTCTATTCACTCAAATATGTTTATCGAGAATCGACCCATGAGTCCACTTTTTCATTGGAACATCTCAGACACTCAATCATCCAATTACTATCGAAGCATGAACCCTCACGTGAGTCATTTATGATATCGTACCACAGTAAATTTGATTTAAGGAAAATAGTCTGTTTAGTAGAAGATGAGCTAGTGTGAGAACATGTCCAAAAGTGATGGAATGTGAACAGAAACATACATAGTGTATATGGTTTTAGTGTTTTGAAGGACTTTGATTTTGAATGGTACATTGGAAAGATTGCACAATAACAAATGTTTCCTTCTCTAGCTTGCCTTTGCTGTCTCACTCTTTCATCTCTCTTCTTTGTAGGAGATATGATAAGACTTTTAGCCAACTTAAAAGTGTATGTTTTTTTGGTAGGGTTCATATTTGCCTAAGCCTAATAGCAGACGATTAGACACGTGAAACATTTCTTATAAGGTGTGAAAATCTCTTTTTAGTAGATGCATTTTAAAACTTTGATAGGAAGCCTGAAAGGGAAGCTCGAAGAGGACAATATCTGTTAGGGTAGACTGAAGCCATTACAAATGGTAAGTCGGACACCGAGCGGTGTGCCAGCGAGAATGCTGGGCTTTTAAGAGTATGGATTGTGAGATCACACGTCTGTTTGAGAGGGGAACAAAACATTACCTATAAGGGTGTGGAAACCTCTTTAGTAGACGTGTTTTAAAACCTTGAAACCCAAAAGTGAATGCCCAAAAAAGACATCATCTTCTAGCGGTAGGCTTGGACTATTACAAATGATATCAGAGCTATACACTGGCCGGTACGCCATCGAGGATGCTAGGCTCCCAAGAGGTTAGAATGTGAGATCACACATTTGTTAGAGAGGGTAATGAAGCATTTCTTATAAGAGTGTAGAAGTCTCTCTCTAATATACGTGTTTTAAAGCCTTGAGATGAAGCCCGAAGAGAAAAACCAAAAAGGACAATATATGTTATCGGTAAGCTTAGACTGTTATACAAGAACGTTAGAACGTTTTGATAGTCTGTTGTTACAGCAAAAACGTTTTGATGTTTGTTTGTTGAAAAGGAGGATAACCATTTAGTTTTAATTTAGAACACAATCAAACCATGTCAAATAAACTTATACCCATGCATGTACATACCCACAATACATTACAAAGACAAAGACAAGACATACGTTGGACATCTCAAAGAAGCAGAGTTGTTGGTTTGGACATAAAATACAAAATGGGTCAGTGCCTAACTTCAGTTCCAAACAGTAAATAAATAAAAGAGAGGTTGAAAAGGCAAAAGGAATGAGAGAGACGTTGAAAGAAAGACAAGACATGTGAGTGTTCCTTTAACTTTCTCTTCATATTTTGAACCTCCCCCCACTCCTTTCTCTAACCCTTATCTTCTTCCATGTCGTATTATTGTCACGTGCATACTCTCAGTTTGCACGTGGGAATCAGTGCCTTCTGAAACTCTCTCATACACAACCAATTAATTGTTCACTGTTTCACTGTCCATCAATAGTGCTAATCTGTTGTGTATTTGTATGATTCTTCAATTCCTTTATTTCCTCTCTCTCCCGTTAAAGGGAAGAATGAATCATTCTTTATAATGTTGTGTAAACCTCTCTTGAGCACATGCATTTTAAAATCTTTGAGGGGAAGCTCGAAATGCTGTTAACAGTGGGGTTGACATGTTACAAATGGTATCAGAGCCAGACGGGTGGATACTGAGCGGTGTGCTAGCGAGGACGCTGGGCCACGAGAAGGGGTGGACTGTGAGATCCCACATCAATTGGATAGAGGAACGAGTATCATTAAGGACGTTGGGCCTCAAGGTGGGTGGACTGTGAGATCTCATATTGGTTGGGGAGAAGAACGAAACATTGTTTATTAGATGTGTTTTAAAAACATTGAGGGGAGTACAATATCTGTTAACAGAAAACTTTGACTGATTAAAACCCGAAAGAGAGTTTAAAAATGACAATATCTATTCGTAGTGGACTTGGATCGAATAGTATGAATATAAAGAAGAAAGAAAGGTAGGGTTTGAAAGTTGAAGAGCACTATCTGTGATGATCTGTTTATGGTGTAAGGGTTTTGGTAGGTCAATTCAAACACTCACCATTTACCTCTTCTCTTCCTTTTCTGACTGTCTTGTCATATCAACTATGAAATCATTAAACCATCACACGACTTCCCAATAACACCTCCCTACCCACTCTATAATTTCTCTCTCCCCTACCCATCTCCTATGTTGCTTTAAATCACTAACGATGATATAAAACAAGTTAAAATGGACGTAGTGGGCTTGGACTGTTACGAATGATATCAGAGTCAGACACTGGACAGTGTGCCAACAAGAACATTGGCCCTCCAAGGACGGTGGATTGTAAGATCTCACATTGGTTGGAGAGAAGAACAAAGCATTTTTTATAAGAGTTCGGAAATCTCTCCCTAACATATGCGTTTTAAAACCCTGAGGTTGATGATTACACGTAATTGGCCAAAGCAGACAACATCTGTTAGCGATGAGCTTGACCTATTACACCTTTAATTTAACTATCCCAATATTAATCTAAGCATAGTTTAATGATTGATCTGTATGTTCTTAACTCTCATATTAGTGGTTTGAACCTTCCACGATGCATATTAAAGCTATTGTATAAATATTATAAGAGACTCGAGAGATGATACAGTTGGGTTGAGTTGGAGGCGTCAACATACTTGAATTATGAACAACGGTTGGATTGAATTGTTCAATAGAGAATCAATATTACATAAAGTATACAATGTAATTACAGAATGTAATAGACTTTCAACTCAAATGTAATTATGAACAACTCGTTAAGGACCGACTTACATGTAATGATTATACTCACGACCATAACTTGTTTACCGTGTATGAGAGTGCAACTCTAAGTCTATAATAAAGTAACCTTGACTGATTAATTTTAAAACGATGGAACTTATAATCTACCGGTTTATAAAGTTTCCTTCCAATAACAAGAGTGCACTAGGCGAGTATGTTTATACTCACCAGATTCTACTTTTCATTTTTAGATGATCGTTGAGTATTGGTCAAGGTAGAGGAGGGTTCGGAAGCTGCACGATCACAAAGGAGGGTCATCCCAAAGCACCACGGTCTATGTTTCAAAGTCTCGAAAATCGGATCATGACATATATGTTCAATCAACACTATTCAAGCATCATAAGCCAATCTAGTTTGCCATTTTCTAAACAAGATTAAGGTAATTTGTTCATCAAACAGTTCAACAGGTATAAAAATGTTCTCAAGGTCAAAGATTCAAATCTCTTATTCATCCATTTTAATCAACGAAAAATAATCAATAGGTTCATAATCGAGTTCTTTTTTTTTTTTTTTTTCTTTTTTACAAAATATATTAGAAAAAAAAGTCAATGAATAATGGAGTGGATTTCTTCCAAAAATTTATATTTTTAACGGATTAAAAAAACCCTAATTTCTAATACCATTTATAATGTATAATGCCCACGACCCGAACCTGGATTTCGTATCCTTATTCGAATCTTGGGTACGAGACATTACATTTAGTTGCCCTAGCTGGTGACAAATTTTATAAGGATGTGGAAACCTCTCCCTAACAAAACGATTGCAATTTGGATTTTATAATCAGTGAGATCCTACATCGGTTGAAGAGGAAAACAAAGCATTTTAAAATCGTGAAGCTGACAGCTATACGTAACGGACGAAACGGACAATATCTACTAATAGTAGCCTCGAACTATTTGCCATATCTAAAGGACAAATGAAAATGCATTATTAGAGAAAGGGAATTAAAGGTGATGGGACGTATAGACGTTGCATCCTAAAATCTTAGTTGGGAAAGTTATGTTGGTCATATGTTCATGGCTTGCGTGAAGAATTAGGTCATAGCTGAGACCCCATTAATCCCCTTTCATGCACCTTCCCAAAGGGCCCCAAAACGTCTCTTCATTATAAATATACCAAATTAGTAGAGAATGAGGGGAAGAGCGATATGAAATAAGAGTTTTGTCGATCTGAGCATCTAAATTTTAGAGTCGATATTAGTAGGTAGTCAGACAATCATATTGTGACGAGCTCGTTGATTCGCTATGAGGTAGGGAGAGGAAGAGAGGGAACGAGGGAAAATGAGAAAGAATATGGTCGTTGGTTTTGGGTTTAAGGTTTCATTGAATGCATCAACGAGAAGCTACAATAGTACCTCAAATTTGTATATATCGTTGAGATCCCACATTAGTTGGATAGGAGAACGAATCATTTCTTATAAGAGTGTGGAAACTTCTTCCTAGTAGACACGTTTTAAAACCGTGAGGCTTATGGTGATACGTAACGGGGAAAAACGGACAATATCTGTTAGCGGTGGGTTTGGGCTGTTACAAATGGTATCACAGCCAGACATCGGGCAGTGTACTAGTGAGGACGTTGGTCCTCAAGGAGGTTGGATTGTGAGATCCCACATCGATTGGAGCGAGAAACGAAACATCTTTTATAAGGTTGTGAAAGTCTCTCATTTTGGTTATGATCTTGGTTCATTCATGTACTTTTCGTTTACTCGAGCATCACATGCCAACTAGTTTCCACCTTGGTTTGTTTCGTACTACATCCTACTAAGAGTGGTTCCTCTCAACCATCCATCTTTGTTTTGTCATAGAAAAGTCGATTTGGATCTCATTTTCTTATATAATCATTTACTTTTTCGTTAGATCTAAAATGATTTTATACGAATCATTTGATATATTTAGATTATTATTCATAATCGAATGAGAGAAAACGAAAGCTCATTTGCCAAATGCTAGATGATTCAAAAAGTAACTTAAAATTTCTTTCTTGGCTCTCGACATCAGTCCAATTCAATGAATTAATATCACTTCCATACTTCCTCGAGCCCCATGTATCATGCATCCCTCGACACATCGAGCTCGAAGACGACGTGACTTAGTCGTACGAGTTATCTCAATCGAAGTTGGCATTGTGAAATTGACATAAAAGACATGGGAAAGTATGGGAAAGTTGCATGGGATGTTTAGAGCATTGAAATCAAAGGGGGGTAATGAGGCTTAGAAAAGGAGGGCTGTCTATTACAGGACATGCAAGTGGAATCATTACACACATAAAAACAACGGGTCAGCCAAAACTATTGAGCTTTGAGCTACTGTTTTAGCACAGTACTATGTTTTTTTTTTTTTTTTTTTTGGCACTGTCTTTCTGTTCTTTATCGGCTTTCAATTTGGCTGTAGTAAGTAGCTGACTACATATGTGTGTATGTATAAATATATATGTATGTATTTGATGAATTTAAGTAATTAATTTAGGTATGGTTTGAGGACAATCTCGAAAACTTGAACGTTTGGACCGTTGAGCTATGTTTTAGTTGACTTTTAGTAGAAGTACGTGTACTTCTAAAGGATTTTCGAAAACAATGAATGGCCAAATTTACCCTCGTTCTCGGCTCAACGAGTCTAACGAGCCTGACTAGCCCAAATCAATCATATTAATATCTAGGCCTAATTTTTTAAAAATACATCAGAGCAATAATTGAAAGTAAAATTACGGTTTTACCCTTACCTGAAGCTCGACCATTACAATGATAACTTTATCAAATAATTTCTATTTCTAAAATTTGTCAATTACCCGACTTTTTTTTTTCAATCTCACTCTTTAACGTTTTCTCTCTATATAGTTTTACTCGGTGACGTTAACTTTCTTCTATCAAATATCAAATATTTTTCGCTCTTAAAAGTCAACATAAATAACTTAGACCATGTTATCTTATCAAAACCTAAGTCGTGACAGAATGGTATTAGACTAGTATCGATGTGGTTTGGGGACGAACCAATGACCCTCAATTGACCTAATCTAACCTCCACATGCCTAGGATTCAAAATCCAGATTCGATACTAGATGACCTTGACATTCTTCTGTATCTCCTGTGTCATAGTCACATTACCTACTTATCGTTTCTTAAGAGTGAAGACTATCTCCACATACAAACACGAGTCCTTTCAACATGTTTTGTCTTCACTCATATGCATCCTATGAAAATTCTCAAGAGATCACGCTCCAAGTAAAGCATGCTTAACCATGAAGTTTTTATAATGTAGCAACCGAAAAGAAATGTGCATCTTATTGACATAGGTCGTAACTTTCAATTCTTTTAAGTTTTTCTTAACCATCCTATCATTAGAAACGCTCTAATTTAGATGTAATATACATCTCATTTACTCTGAGTGTCACAACTTCATTCATTTTGTTAGCTTTAGGCCATTCATTATTTTAGAGAATATCGAGAAAATCTAAACCTAAAACGTCTTATAACAAGCATTTGATAGTGTAACTTCAAGCAAAAAGGTACAACCATAACATAGTAAAAAAAAATCATAACATAGTCAATGTGATGGACGGGTTGTTAATCAATCGATTAAGTTCTTTTCTATGACGCCCGAGACCCAAAATTCAGATCAGGTTTTAAAATTCAAATTCAACATCTGATGGCTCCGACATTTCGACAACATGGTCATTAACTCTTTCAACATGCTTTGTTTTTATCCACATGTTTTTTAGAAAAAATTTTAAGATAAATCCAAGAATTTCACCTCTGACTATGAAATACGAATGCCCCCGACTATCCCTGTTAATCATTACTCCGATCTCAAAGGCCAACAGAATAGGATCGAAATCCTATGATGTTATTCCATGCTACTAATGCATCCCAAGCGAGACTTGTTTTGAGAACTCTAATTTCTTCAAAGTAACAACGCCGGGGGCATGACTCGACCAATTAAGGTCAGGAGCGCATCTCCAACAGAAGGGACGAGTCAATCGGTGCTCACCATAGACAGACCGATCAACCCAATCCAAGGTTCAACTACGAACTTTTTCCTAACATAAAATTGTTTAAAGTAAAACACGCTTAAAACTTAAAATTTCTATAATAAAACTAGGTACTAAGGGTGATACACTTTGTATCTTGATCTATTCTTCGTGCCTAAGTAAATTATGATTAGTCTTATCACTTATAACAGAGGAAGTGGGAAACAGAATCTTATCATTGGCAATAAAAGTAAATAATATATGCTTTCTCCAACCGTCCCCATCAAAAATGCCATCTCTCCAGCCACCCAACGGCGGGGGCCGCCGTCATATGGTAGCCAGTCTCCGGAACTTCCGGCGGCTCAAATAAAGAATCGAACGCCAAAATCTGGGTCACAGCTCTGCGTTGTTACTGGTCTGTTTCCCACATGTGAACACAGTCGTTGCAGTTTATCATTACCGCCACAATTTTTTAACTCTAATATTGCCCTAAGATCTTGTCAATGAGATGTCAACCTTATCCACGTTAAATTTTAAGAGTAGTATCAACGTTTAAAAAAAAATCTTTTGTTATATATAGACGGAAATTATCTATCTACACCTCATAAATAATCTCTAAACGGGGTAATAGTGTTATTTTGAAAGTTTATGAATATTTTTTAAACATGGTACTAGGAGTGATTGACCCTTACCGCCTAACCGGATAGCAAACAGCTAATGCACTCCACTTATTGAACAGGGTTTTATGGTCGGCCCGCGACCCTTGGATATCGAAGGCGTCCTTGAGGTGATCTCGTAGTTCCTATGAGGTGGAGACGATGGGGTCGGTCCATGGATTTTTCTTCCTTTTGCCATATTTCGCTCAAAGGATTGAAGGGAGATAGTGCAACAAGTTGTTCGCAAGGGCCAACTTGATCCTCTTCCCCACGGATCCCAGATGAGGGAACTCTAAGAGAGTCGCCGACTCCAACTATCGTCCATGTATGATCCATATTAGATCCGACCAACTGTCCATCCTACCTCCTTTACGTTCTTGACAGCCCATCTTTATCTAAGCGGTTCTGTCCCTAACTAATGGTAAAACTGTTATTGAAATATACCCTCTTAGTGATAAACCTTTTTTTTTTTTTTTTTTTTTTTTTTTGCTTCCTTTTTAGGGTTTTAAGTTGATTCATTGTGTAATTTGGTCTATTCAAAGTCTCTAGGACTAAATTGTTTTGATAATCACTCATTGTTAATTAGTACTACTAATCACATTGTTAATCTTGATTATTCTCATACAATCATTTAGATAAAAAGGAGTGGAAATCAAGTCAATCGTCGTTGATAAAGGATACGTTTATCTGAGAACTGAGAAAACTCGTTTACTTTTCTCGATTCTAACTGACACAAAATCATAGTAAGCGTATGATTCCCCTATTGGTTAAATTTATGATATGTTATCTCAGAGGTTGATTGAACTATGAGCTGAACCAACCGTAAAAACTTCTCTTACTAACACCATTATCTCTACGGTTAATGAAGGATGCCAGTTTTATCATAACAACTCAATCGTGTAAGTGAAAAATGAATGAATAAATAAAAGATATTGTAACAGCCCAAACCCACCGCTGGTAGATATTGTCCACTTTGGCCTATTATGTATCGTAGTCAACCTCACCATGTTAAAACGCGTCTATTAGGGAGAAGTTTCCACACCCTTATAAAGAATGTTTTGTTCCACTCTCCAACCGATATGGATCTCACAATCCACTTCTTTAGGGTCCTAGCGTCCTCGCTAACTCATCTCCTAGTGCCTGGCTCTAGTACCTATCTGTCACGACCTGATTTTTGAAAGTTGGAAAAATCAAACCGTGACAAAAAGAAGAAAATGAAAGTAGTAAATAAAAATAAATAATTAAAAATGCTACTAAACTAGATTGGTTGGAGAGTGAAACAAAGCATTCTGAGTGTGAAAATATCTTCCTAACAGACAAGTTTTAAAACCGTGAGTTGACAATTACACATAATAAGAGTGTGAAAATCTCTCCCTAACATACACGTTTAAGACTATGAGTTGACAGTTACACATGCTAAACATTCTTTATAAGATTGTGAAAATGTCTCCATAGGAGAGACGTTTTAAAACCGTGAGCTGACAGTTACACATAATAAGCCTTCTTGATAAGAGTATGAAAACCTCTCCTTAACAAACGCATTTTAAAACCATGAGCTAACAGTTACACATAATAAACCTTTCTTATAAGAGTATAGAAATCTCTCATTAATAGACGCATTTTAAAACCATGAGCTAAGAGTTACACATAATAAGCATTACTTATAAGAGTGTGAAAATCTCTTTCTAAAAGACGCGTTTTAAAACCATGAGAGTTACACATAATAAGCTTTCTTTATAAGAGTATGAAAATCTCTCATTAACAGACGCGTTTTAAAATCATGAGCTAACAGTTACACATAATAAACCTTACTTATAAGAGTATGAAAATCTCTCATGAACAGACGCATTTTAAAACCATGTACTAAGAGTTACACATAATAAGCATTACTTATAAGAGTGTGAAAATCTCTCTCTAAACGACGCGTTTTAAAACCATGAGAGTTACACATAATAAGCCTTCTTTATAAGAATATGAAAATCTCTTATTAACAGACGCGTTTTAAAACCATGAGCTGACAGTTACACATAATAATTATGTTTTATAAGTGTATGAAAACCTCTTATTAACCGACGTTTTAAAACCATGAGCCGACAGTTACACATAATAATCATATTTTATAAGAGTGTGAAAATCTTTCACAGACAGACGCGTTTTAAAACTGTAAGCTAATAGTTATACATAACAATAATTGTTTATAAGAGTATGAAAATCTCTTTCTAATAGAGGTTTTAAAATCATGAGCAGATAGTTACACATAACAAGACATTATTTATAAGAGTGTGAAAATCTCTTTATAACAGAAGCTGTTTAAAATCATGAGTGACATAGTAGATTAAAGCAAACAATATTTGTTAGCTGGTGAACTTAGATTTGATTGTTACAATCTCTATCCCACATTAATTTATGCTACACCTGTCTTTGTTTTGAGTACCTCGGCGTCTCAGAATAGTCACTCTATTCATAACCATAATCATCTCTCTCCTCTTTCTCTCTCCTGTATGAACATGAACAGTTCTTCCTTGAAGAACAACAACAGATATTGATATCAATCATTTAAACTCACCAACTCCTTTTCTCTCTCCTTCAATCCATCAAACAAAAAAAAAAAAAAAAACAAAAAAAAAATTGAAAAATTCCCTCAACCCTAAACTCAAAAACCTCCTCCTTTCTTCTTCTTTGTTCAGCAATGACCTTTGAAGACTCCCTAAGATCTCTCTCCCTCGATTACCTTAACCTTCTCATCAACGGCCAAGCCTTCAGTGATGTCACCTTCAGCGTTGAGGGCCGCCTTGTCCACGCCCACCGCTGCATCCTCGCCGCTCGCAGCCTCTTCTTTAGGAAGTTCTTTTGCAGCTCTGACTCCTCTTGTGGGGCTGTTGTTGATTCTCGATGCGGTTCGGTTTTGGGTTCAAATTCTCGTGGCAGTGGGGCTAACACGCCTCCACCGCCACAGGGAGTGATCCCGGTGAATAGCGTTGGATATGAGGTGTTTCTGCTTCTCCTCCAGTTTTTGTATAGTGGGCAAGTTTCGATTTTGCCGCAGAAGCATGAGCCACGGCCGAATTGCGGCGAGCGAGGGTGTTGGCATACGCATTGCTCCTCCGCCGTTGATCTTGTTCTTGAAACTCTCGCTGCCGCTAGATCTTTTGGAGTTGAACAGCTCGCTTTGCTTACTCAGGTCCTATTTTTTTCTCTCATGAACTTCTTGTGGCTTTATCTGTTGACACTTTCTTTATTGCGTATTGGTTGAAAAAGGGACATTTTTTTATAAGTGTGTGGAAACCCCTCCCTAGAAGACGCGTTTTGTGAGGCTGACGGTGATATGTAACGGGTCAAAGCGAACAATATTTCCTGGCATTGGACTTGGGGTTATTACATATGGTATCAGAGCCCGTCACTGGATAATGTGTCATTGAGGACACTGGGTCTCCAAGGAGAGTAGATTGTGAGATCTCACATTGGTTGGAGAGGGGAATGAAACATTTTTTATAAGAGTGTGGAAACCTCTCTCTAACAGACGTGTTTTTAAATCGTGAGGCTAACGGTAATACGTAATAGGTAAAAGCTGACAATATTTGCTAGCAATGACTTTGGCCTGTTACAAATTTTATCAAAATCAGTCACCGTCCTGGGCCGAAGCCGCTGGATTGTAAGATTCCACGTTGGTTGGAGAGGGGAACAAAACATTTCTGATAAGAGTGTGAAAACTTCTCCCTAGCAGATGTATTTTGTGAGGCTGATGGCGATATGTAACAAGTTAAAGCAGACAATATTTGCTAGCATTGGACTTGGGTTGTTACATATGGTATCAGAGTCAGTCACCGTGCCAGTGAAGACACTGGCCCCCAAGGGAGGTGGATTGTGAGATCCCACATTGGTTAGAGGGGAAAAGAAACATTCCTTATAAGGGTATGAAAATCTCTCCTTAACCTATACATATCAAAATCGTGAGACGAACGACGATACGTAATAGGTCAAAGCGAATAATATTTGTTAGTAGTGGGTTTGGATTGTTGCAAATGGTATCAGAATCAGTCATCAGACGGTGTGCCAGCAAAAACCTGGATTGTGAGATTCCACGTTGGTTTGAGAGAAAACTTCTCCCTAATACGCACATTTTACAACTTTAAAGTTCACGGTGATATATAAAAAGCTAAACTTACTTACTGACAGTTGGCTTGTTACACTCTCTTTCTTTCCTAAATACGTTTCAATCTCTCTCTCAAATCCTGAGGAATGTTTAGTTTTTCTTTGGATTTCTCTCTCTGATCATTTGGTGGGTTTGGTGAGTTCTTGGGATTTGGACTGATTAAGTTGTTGGGGAGCTGATTATAGCAAAAAAGGAGGGATTTTTCTTAATGATTTCTATGTTTTTTTGAAAAAAAATATGTTTTTCTATTAATATCTTTTGAATCTAACAAGTTCTTGATACATTTAAGTCAATATTTTAAGCACTTTTAGTTGAAGATTAAAGAGAGTTAATTCATCATTAGATCATAATTTTGGTGTATTATGGAACAAACAGAAGCAATTGGTGAGCATGGTGGAGAAAGCTTCAATTGAAGATGTAATGAAAGTTCTAATTGCATCAAGAAAGCAAGACATGCACCATCTATGGACTACTTGTTCTCATGTAGTGGCAAAATCTGGCCTCCCAACCGAAGTTCTAGCGAAACACATTCCCCTCGACGTCGTCGCCAAAATCGAGGAGATTCGGCTCAAATCCTCCCTCACTCGTCGATCGTCGATGTCTCATCACCACCATCACCACCACCACCACCTCAGTGCGGCAGCCGACCTGGAGGAGCAAAAGATTCGTCGAATGCGAAGGGCATTGGACTCCTCAGACGTAGAGCTTGTCAAGCTAATGGTCATGGGCGAAGGTTTAAATCTCGACGAGGCGTTAGCATTGCACTACGCCGTCGAGAATTGCAGTAGAGAAGTTATGAAGGCCTTGCTCGAGCTCGGAGCAGCCGACGTGAACTACCCGGCTGGGCCAGCCGGGAAAACCCCGTTACACATTGCATCAGAGATGGTCTCCTCCGACATGGTGGCGGTCCTCCTTGACCACCATGCTGACCCGACGATCCGAACCATCAACGGAGTGACACCGCTCGACATACTCCGAACCCTAACCTCGGATTTCCTATTCAAAGGAGCTGTCCCAGGGATGACACACATAGAACCAAACAAGCTGAGGCTATGCTTGGAGTTGGTTCAATCAGCAGCACTTGTAATATCAAGAGAACAAGGGAACAACAACAATGCAAATGCTTCATCTTCAACAACAATATATCCACCAATGAGCGAAGATCACAGCAGCAGCAGCAATGGAAGCAATGGAAGATTGGTTTATCTTAATCTTGGAGCAAATTCTGGTTCAGCTCAAATGGGAGCTGAAGGAACTGATCCGACACTGTACCACAATTCCCATGATTACTGAACACTTAGCTCAAATTTTATTACAAATCTTTATTACATGTCCCATCATTTCATGCATTTATATATATATATATATTGGTTCTTCAATTCTTCAACTAAGAATGCTTGCAGCTATGGTGATTAAAACCCTAGCTACCAAGTTTGGGTTGTCCTATGTTTGAACCAATGGGTGTTACATGTTTTATCTGTCACCTATTGGAATGACACCCTGTCACTATAGTCAAATTTTACTGTCATACCACTTCCAAATAGATGACTATTTAACTCGTCATATAGCATAGATAGATAGTTCATTCAATGCCTATGTTCTTTTCCTATTTATGGACCAAAAATAATGATAATGATTACTTCCCCAATCCTATTCAATAAACATTTTTTTTTTCTATTTATCCTCAGCAAACATGTTTTGTTTGGATGAGGTTATTTATCAGTTATAAGAGTGAAGACTATCTCCACAGACTAATACGAATTTTTTCACCATGTTTTGTCCTCACTCACATGCATTATAAGAAAATTCATAAGAAGTCACCCAACATAAAATTGCAGTAAGTAAAGCACGCTTAAAAGGTTTTATGATTGAGTCACCAAAAATAAAGGTGCACATGGTAACTTTCAATTCTTTTAAGATTATCCTCACAAACAATTGCCACGGTCGTACTTCTTCAAATCATGCGACATTGTGATCTTGACACGCTCACGACAAGTCATAAGGGAGACTCAAGCCCTATTCACATTTTTCACCCTACTTTGTCGCTTCGTCGAACCTTAAACGAAGTTCGCCTTCACCAATCGAACATCATTTGTGCAGAATCAAAACTTATTCGGCCACACACGTCACCTACACATGTATGTTCCATCGTCTGCGACACAACGTCGCATCTCATCATCATCTCGATTTCCAACAACATAACCCATGCATCATAATGTCAACCTATATCTTGGGACAGCTCAGCCATCTTAACGTGCTTGAACACATCCATTGGGAACTAACCGATGTATCGATCATCTCATATATATATATTCAATGATTTGTTTTTGGTAAGTGAATAATTTATTTTGTGCAAGTTGATAGCACATGTGACTTTCCTTTAAACCCCTCTATCAACTAGAGATATGCAATATTGTTTGATGCACCAGTAGACCTATATGTACAATATATATATATATTCTTAGCCTTTTCCTCTTTTTTGTTAAATAATTATCATCAATGTTCAAATCAGTCACCCACATGATACACAATTACATGGTGTGTCCATAGCCTTTCAATCTCGTTCCAATACGTTTGACGTTACATGTTGAGTATTAGCACCAATCATCAAGTGACCTTATTGTTAGGGTCGGAAAATGCAATCACATGTAATATAGTTCATGATGGAACCTATTTTCAGTTTCAACAACTGAAAAACTAAGTTGGTAGATGAGAGAAATTTACGAGGGATCATTGACATACAGATTTATGACAGAATTTCAAGTTTAATAAGAACACCCTTATTGTTGCTCAGATCAACCGTAAACAGAGATGGTGAACTTCCTCATTGGTTGGAGAGGGGAAAACGAAACATTGCTTGTAAGAGTGTGGAGAACTCTCCCTAGTAGACGCGTTTTAAAACCATGAGTCTGATAGTGATATGTAACGACTCAAAAACGGACAATATCAACTAGCAGTAGTCTTGAGCTATTACAAATGGTAATAGAGTCAGACACGAGGCGGTGTGTCAGTGACAACGCTAGGCCCCTAAAGGGAGTGAATTGTGATATCTCACACTGTTTTGAGAAGGGAACGAAGTATTCGTTATACGAGTATGAAAACCTCTCCCAAGTAGATGCGTTTTAAAACTGTGAGGCTGACGACCATACTTAACGGCCCAAAGTAAATAATATCAACTAGTGGTGAGCTTGGACGGTTACAAATGATATTAAGCTAGACATCGAAGACGCTGGGCCTTAAGGGAGGTGGATTGTGAGATCTCACATTGGTTGGAGAGGTGAACGAAACATTCTTTATAAGGGTATAGAAACATTTCTCTAATAGACGCGTTTTAAAACCGTGAGGCTGACAACAATACATAACGGCCCAAAACAGACAATGTCAACTAGCGGTGGACTTGGGTTGTTACAAATAGTATTAGAGTCAGACACCAGGCGGGGTACTAGTGACTAGGCACCAAGGGAGGTGGATTGTGAGATCTCACATTGGTTGGAGAGAGAAATGAAGCATTTCTTATAAGAGTGTGAAAATCTCTTCATAGTAGACGCGTTTTAAAGCAGTAAGACTAATGACAATACGTAACGGCTAAAATAGACAATATCTGCTAGCAGTGAGATTGAGCTATTACAAACACCGCCCATCCCTATTCTCTCATATTTCTCATACACAACCCTACGTAATGTTTCATTTTCATGCCACTGACCAACACTAGCCTGTGCATTGCTCAATAGAATTGTAATCTTAAATCCTGCTACCACATAGATTTGGCAATCTCAATATAATTGTAAAAGCCTCTCTTAATCTTGTTGATCTACCCAAAAGATCATCAAAACCGGGCCCATGAGCACCATATCCTTCAATCATCCAAGTCCATGCCACAATATCTTTAGCCAACACTCAATTGAAACATTTTCTAGCACAAGGAATGCTTCCATGTCTTACAAACATGCTCACGAGAGATGTTTCAAAGTGAACATTATCAAATAGAGTTACAATGCGGAGAATGTCACAACCATACTATGAAGAGAGTAGGTTGTAACTTTCACGATGAGACAAGAAAAGTAGCGACCTTCAAATAGTGCTCATTCGACCATGGGAGAGCCAATATAGAAGAGTGTCATAATGCGATCGAGGAGGATGGTGCATCATCCAACACACTATATAATATGCACATTGAAGAGAAGACGAGTCATAAGCAAAATAGAGGCAATGAGTAGACTTGAGTGTCAGAGATAGGCTTGTTGAAGGGTGGGGTAGGGTCTCAGACCTTAACCTCGAAAGCCAAGATTCCATAGGAAATTTGGATGTGTTTCTGGAGTTAAGTTTATCCATATAAAATATGAAAACTCACTAAATTTGGTGTTAATCGGACAACAGATGGACGCTCCACGTCATCGCATGTTCGTTCGCCAAAATCAGGTCTACACCCGCGAGATTGGAAATGTCTCAAAATGTACCGTAAGGGATGCTTGGTGTCAGCTCCCCACCCACTCTTGGGCCCTGTAGCCTACGCAAGCTATCCTGTGGCACATGCGTGTGTCACAGTGAGGGCGAGTGTTACAAGACGTGTCTCAGGCAACTTCCTTTGATGAGTCTTTCAAGGGTAGTGTCTCATGCCAACATTGTGCCTCAACCCATGTGTGGAGGTTGGATCATACACTCGCTATATGGTACGAAGTTTATAAATGATGACATAGACATAGGAGGGTCCAATGCCTCGATAGGACCCGTATGAATGTTCGTTCAGGATGTCTGGATATTATGAATGACACGTGAGTCTATTTTCGATGGCATGACTAAGTGAGCTGTGATGGCCGACAACACCCTATGACTTGGGATGACATCAAGACATGTGGGTCATATTAACAAGAAAGTAAGATGACTTGAGATGCGATAGTACACATGAAAAACTTTGGCTCTGAGTAGAGGCAAAGTCGAGCTGAATGACTTAGTCTAGTGTTGACAAGTTGGTTGGGTCGTAGAAGATTGAACATGCATGCACAGCTAATGTGTGTGGCTGAACAAACATGGATTCCACACAAATTATACTCCGTGAGTGAAGACAAACCTCACCTAAGTCCAACATTTGGAAACTTTTACGAGATTTGAAAATCTTCCTCGACCACTTAAGACTAAGGCTCTCCTCAGACTATTAAAAAAAATACTCCAAAAGTTTGAGTCTAAAAAGAGAGAAATTTAATAATATATTTTAGTTAAATCATATTTAAAATATCTAAATCTGAAAAAAAAAATAATTAAAATTATTTGGAATTTAAAAGTATATATATATTTATTAATACTCTCTTGGATTCTGATTTAAATTTCTGTTCTTCAACCTCTCTATCTGAGGGGGAAAACTCACAGAAAAGAGGAAGGAATTCCTCGAAACATGGCCAGAATCTTCTCTTTCAGAGTCCTCGCCTCGGTCGCGTTCTTCATCGTCGTCTTTCTCTCGATCATCTCTTTCTGTACTCACACTGTCAATCTCCCCCTTTCGGTAACTGCTCTACTCATTGTCCTCATGAATTTTTTGTTCTTGCTTACTGAGAAACGTAATTAATGTCTGTGTTATGTTTTTTTTTAATCACTAGACTTGGAAATCGGAGTGTTTTGGATCCGGCACTGATTGATGTTTAGTCCGAATTCGGAATTCTGCTTGCAATTGATTAGTTTTTATGAATGCGTTTGATTTTCGGATATTTGGATTTATTGTGTTGTTTATTTGTTATTTGCTTTTGTTGAAGTTCGTCGGAGTATGATTTTAGTTATATAGTTTATTTGTTGTATGTAATTAGGGTTCTGGTTCTGGTACTGGCTCTCATCGGATCAACTACGTGAGAAGATCTCCATTGGATGTGGAATCGGATCCTCTTAAACCGCGGCTGGATCGGATCCTGAAGCAAGCAGATGACAATCGCAATTTGCTTCACGCCTATTCATCTTATGCTCGAAGGCTTAAGCTTCAGTACTCAAAGCTCGTTAGGGTCTGCACGGATGTTGCTCAGAACTATACAGATCTCAATAGTAAACCTGCTTACAGTAGTCTTTTTGAGCGTGGAACCTCTTCTTTAGATGAGGCTCTGCTTCGTCAATTTGAGAAGGAGGTGAAAGAGCGAATCAAAGTCACCAGACAAGTGATTTCTGAAGCGAAAGAGTCATTCGACAATCAACTTAAGATCCAGAACTTGAAGGATAACATTTTTGCAGTGAATGAACAGTTGACGAAGGCGAAGAAACAAGGAGCTTTCTCGAGTTTGATTGCTGCCAAGTCTCTTCCAAAGAGTTTGCATTGCATTGCAATGAGGTTGATGGAAGAGAGAATTGCAAATCCTGGAAAATATTCAGATGTAGGAAAGCCAGTACCACCCGAAATAGAGGATCCAGAGCTGTATCATTATGCCATATTCTCGGATAATGTTGTTGCTGCGTCGGTGGTAGTTAACTCTGCTGTGAAGAACGCCAAAGAGCCATGGAAGCATGTGTTTCATGTTGTCACTGACAAAATGAATCTTGGGGCAATGCAAGTTATGTTCAAATTGAAGGACTACAATGGCGCTCACATTGAAGTCAAGGCAGTGGAGGATTACAAGTTCTTGAATTCTTCTTATGTTCCAGTGCTTCGCCAATTAGAGTCTGCAAATTTACAGAGGTTTTACTTCGAGAGCAGCGTTGAGAATGCAACGAACCATGATATATTCTGATGATAGGTGAAAGGAATGAAAAAAAGAAATTTCTTTGAACCATCTGCGGTTTTACTTGCCTGAGATGTATCCAAAACTACACAGAATTTTGTTTTTAGATGATGACATAGTGGTGCAGAAGGACTTGACTGGCCTGTGGAAGATTGATATGAATGGAAAAGTAAATGGTGCAGTGGAGACATGTTTTGGCTCGTTCCATAGGTTTGCACAGTACATGAACTTCTCACATCCGTTAATCAAAGAGAAGTTCGATCCCAAGGCATGTGCGTGGGCTTACGGGATGAACTTCTTCGATTTGGACGCATGGAGAAGGGAAAACTGCACAGAAGATTATCACTATTGGCAGAATATGGTAAGTTTTTTTGACAAAATGGGACAGACCCATTTCAAGTTTCTGACTTAAACTCACAATTAGGGTACACTGATTATTGATTATGGTATGTGCAGAATGAGAATCGAACATTGTGGAAACTGGGGACATTGCCTCCTGGTTTGATCACATTTTACTCGACGACGAAGCCACTGGACAAGACGTGGCATGTTCTCGGACTGGGTTACAATCCCAGCATTAGCAAGGAAGAGATTGAAAATGCTGCAGTTGTGCACTTCAATGGGACATGAAGCCATGGTTAGACATTGCTATCTCCCAGTTTAAGCCATATTGGACAAAGTATGTGGTTTATGACTTGGAGTTTGTTCAATCCTGCAACCTTGGGCTTTAGAATCAATGATCCGTAGAGTAGTTAGTAGTTTTATAGGAGGAGATATTTGGCTGCTGCTAACATTTAGCTCTGCTTTTGAGTAGAGTCTTTCAAACATTATTTTTTTATTCTTTTCTACTTGCTTGATAGGAATATTTTTGGTTGAAGTAATTATTATGTAAATTTTGTTTTGTGGTCCTCATTAGTTTCATGTGAATAATTCAAGTAGATCTCACATCTCATATCTCCTTTAAGAATCAAATATTGTATATTTAGATATAGAGGTAAACATTAAAAATCAAAATTAATTTGGTAATTCAAATGAATTGAACACACCCACTCATTATAAATAAAACTCAAAAGTCTAACCTACTAAGCTCGTCCTTCCCTGACGACCTTGGTTCCATTTGGAACAGGGTGTTGCCATGTTTGAGTGAAACAGAATTTAATGACATCCTTCATTCTACAGCTGCAACCAACACAGCCTCCATCGGGTTGAAGATGAAGATGAAGATGATGAAGATGAAGAAAGCAAGTGCAGTCTGTGTGAAGCACATTTCAACAAACAGGTAAGGAGCATGAAATGGAGTGGAAACTATCCACGGTTCCCATAACTCTGCATCTTATCTCAATCGGGAAAATTGATTTAACGCAGCAACTCAAAACATAAATTCATCCCAAAACTTCACCTCCAAACCACCCAAATCCCTACGATTTCCCGCACAAAACAAAGGGTTTCTTTCCATCATAGCCCACATTTCAGATTCAAAAAGCAAAAAGAAAAAACGAATACACATAAAAAAGAAGGATTTTTAATCTGTTAGACCGCCATGCGACCATCCCAGGTCGGGCAAAGCCACCCGAGAACAACCATCTACAGCCGCAGGACAAAGAGTCGCACAGCAGTGGGTCATCCACCAGATGTTGGTTCTTGTCTCCTTTGAACTCAAGGAGATATTTGACATGACTGACTTTTTGACTTGGACCAAATCAGCAGCTATAAATACCCATCAAATCAGCTAATTTAGTTTAGAGATACTCAATTGCACACTAATAATATATCTTTTTATTATTATATTTGCTCGCAGTATTTCATTTTATTTTTTAGATTATTTTTCTGATTCTGAAAAAGCTTGAATTTGTTCCCTAAAATATCATAATTGGTTCTTGTGATTTTATAAAAATTTCATAAATAAGATTAATTTTTAAAAATATGATCTAAAATTCTAACTTAATTCACTCATGAGAAGCTTATAATTATATCAATTTTCTAAGCTTTCATAAGTAAATATCAGTATCAAAATTTTGGTATAATTATTTGAAACTGAAACTGGGAAGAACAACATGACGTCAAGAAACTCCTTCCTCAACTAGACTTTTTATGGGAAAAAAATCGAAGAAATAATATACCACAGGAGAGGACAAATACAGCATTCCTGTGAAAAATGTACAGTAAACACAAGAAATCAGCACCTACCCAACTGGATATAGCAGAACTTATTGATCACTAGGAACAAATGTGCATCTCAGACCACGTCCGATGACACAAACAGCTTTTCTAACTTGTTACTCGAAAGAATTTTGTTCGGGTCCAATTCCTGTCGTGCCTTGTTGTATTCATCGACAGGAAACCGTTTCCTAAGTCTTGCTTGAAGAGCTGCAAGCTCATCCTTGTCCTTCGGAACCTGAAAGTACATTCGTTCAAAGACGTCAACTTTTCACGCCATTTTGCTCGGTTAATCATTCGTTATACTTCGAGGTAGTTTAAAAACGAGATTTTGAAACTGGGTACCTCAATCTTAGCCCAATGTTCGAAGGCGGAATATTGATCCCACAGCAGTGTTTGAGTGAGGTGTCTGTAGTGAAAGAACTCCTCTGTTATTTCCTTCCTCTGCCGTGCGTCTGAAGTAGGCAGGTACATTATTATTCCGACCTGTTGGCATCAAATGATCCTTGATTAAATGCACAAGATAACCAAACAACGAACCACAGTCCAGTTGACCGAGTTCAACTAAAGGGGAATGATTTTGATTTGTCACCATATCAGAGATCACAACACTCCAGAAATGAGACCCCATTTACAAGTAACTTTATGACACTTTATTGACACTTTATTTATACTTTCACTAACCGCCAAAGTCTACCGCTAACAGATATTGTCCTCTTTGAGATTTCCCTTTCAGGTTTCTCCTCAAAGTTTTTAAAATGCATCTGGTAGGGAGAAGTTTATTTATAAGGGTGTGGAAACCTCTCCCTAGCAGACGCATTTTAAGAACCTGGAGGGAAAGCCCGAAAAGAAAAGTCCAAAGAGGACAATATATACTAGCTGTGGGCTATGTCTTGAAAAATATCTCATGCTTATCCCTTTATGCCGAATAGCCCACAAACTCGAGGACATTCCCTCTAATCTAATCTACAAGAAGCCTTTGCATATATCTAAATCATAATCTAACTCTAAAAAACGACGATGAACTATAAGTTATTAAGTTCTAAGATCTTGCAGGGTATCTCTAAACATTCCGTTTTATCTCTGCACGAGTATAGATTCAGAGCTTGAAAGAGAGAAAATACAAAGATTGATGTTTAGAGTTTACCCAAGAGAATATATCATCCTCAGATGAGCTTGAAGCTGGACTCATGGGGCTCTTGCTACAAGCAGTCCAGCGCTGCTCAATGGGAGCAGGTGCAGGTATGTTTTCTTTTTCAATAAGCTGCTTTAATTCCTCTATGTATTCAATGTCCTTCATGTTAGGTTTTGCAAGAGTACCAGCAGGAAAACAAGTCTCGGAGACCCATTGTTGGCCACCACAATCAAAACCTAAAATTTCGTCACTCCATCCGACTCGGTATCCTTCCGACTTCCACCAGAATTCAGCCTCTGCTTGATTGACTTTCACAACATGCTCTTTGTTCAGAGGATCAAGGGCAAGTAGTTTGTCACGCAACTCAGTAAATGAAAACTCATTTATATCTCTTTCATCACTAGCACTGCAATTATCAAGCAAGCAATCAGATGAAATGAATACTACTTCGAACAAAATTTTAAGTTCATGATAAAAAAAAATGAATATCAACCAAAAGACAAGGAGTAACCAAAACAAAGGAATAGAACGTGATTTAAGAGGATAAATGTAACCGTCCAAGCTCACCCCACCGCTAACAGATATTGTCTTTTTTGGGTTTTCCCTTTCGAGCTTCCCCTCAAGGTTTTGAAAATGCGTCTGCTAGGGAAAGGGTTCTACACCCATATAAAGAACGTTTCATTCTCCTCCCCAACTAATACGGGATCTCACAATCCACCCCCCTTCGGGGCTCATCATCCTCGTTGGCACTCGTTCCCTTCTCCAATCGATGTGTGACACCTCCTCAATCCACCCCCTTCGGAGCTCAACCTCCTCGCTGGCACATTGCATAGTGTTTGGCTCTAATACCATTTGTAACAAGGCAAGCCCACTGCTATAGCAGATATTGTCCTCTTTGGGCTTTCCCTTTCGGGGTTCCCCTCGAAGTTTTTAAAACAAGTCTGCTAGGGAGAGGTTTTCACACCCTTATAAAGAATGTTTCGTTCTCCTCCCTAATGGATGTGGGATCTCACAATGATAAATATTAACTATCTTCATTTCAACCCATTCCCGACATCCTAAAATCATGGATAACGAAATGCTCAAACAGACCATGGCACTAACCTGTATTTTTTAAGAGATTCTACATAGAGATCACGAACATGCTGTATGGCTTCATCACTAGTATATTTCGGTTGAAATTTGGGAGGACCTCTCCATTTTGAGATAGGATTGCAAGTCACAACAACAATGGCATCGGTGTAAGGAATATACAGATATTTCACATGCTTATTGTCAGCCAACAATTTCCTGCAAAGCGAGAGAATTTCAGAACTTAGACGGTTCACCGACAAAATAACTCAAATTTAGTCTTCAAATTCTAGATTATCACAATACACTATCATTTCTAACTGTAGTATGCAACATACTATAGAATGGCATAAAATTCAGAATCAAAAAGTACATAATTACTTGTGGTTCTTCTTGATGTCTTTCATGTTCGAAATATACGTGTGTTCCACAAGTTCCTGTCTCTCAACGCACTGGAGGGTTACTTCAGCGACGACTCCAAGGCCGCCAAGACCACAGCGAGCTAGATAAAAAAGCTCAGGATCTTTCTCTTTGGAAATCTCTATAGTACCCTTGGCTGGCGTGACCAATTTCATAGCAATAACCTGCTCATCAATGGGAGGCAATTTTGCACCAGTACCATGTGCACCGACCTAGAAGCATAATCGGCTTAGCTCAAGAAAAAACATGACAATCAAAATGTCATATTACATGCAATATCAGGATCTCCACCTTGTGGAGAGGAGGTTTGGAAACAATTCATTAAAGAAACCAAAAGACAGGATGATATGTTCTTTTAGTTACAAAGTCAAAGGAGACTAAAAAAGACTTCTCATAAAGAATAAAAACCACCAATCTTTCATCTCATCCCACATGTTATTGCCACCTAAATAATCAATCTTTTTTATGAATATCCTAACTTTTGTTGAGGACAAATAGAAAATCCTCGAACCTACCACGACCACCATCCACAGCCTATTTTCGTTCTCTTCCCTAGAATAATCCCGCAAAAGGTGGATTATTACCCCGTACAACGTGAATACAAAAACAAAGCCCCAACCAAAAGGAGTCAAAGTAAAATAAAAAGGTAATCCAATTACGCAAAATATCTAATGAAAAATAACAAATCTAATCGATAAATGTTCACTTAATACGCTACGTGTGGCAACAATTTGATTGTTTCTCTTTCGAACGAGATATATTTTGTCTCAAAATTCACCTCTTGAATGGTACTAGCACTACTTCTAAGCTCGACCAGCCATTGAAATCATATCCATGACAATTCTATTACAAGGAGAAATACAAAATACAAAATACAAACCAATCAAAATAGATGGGAAGCTAGCAAGATCAAATTTCTTCACTGCAAACAAACTAATTTACAGCCCTGGACAGACAACTACTCATATTCATCCAACATACAGCCATGGCATTGAAGTTCAAGTGTTCAAATTGATCAAATGCAGCAGACAATCCAACATAGTACTTCAATTAGCAATTGAACAACATCAAAACCACAGAAATCCTCATAAAATAACCTGAATGATGCCACCGATCTGCTGCTCCCTGATCGAAGCAAAATTCTGCAAAGTAAGCCCATACTCCTTGATTCCATCGACAAGCTGCTGAACCCTTATTCCCGCCTGAACCCTAACCCTCTTCTTCTCCTTATCCACTTCCAAAACCTTATCCATCAACGCCAAGTTCACCATTCCCATCCTCGACAGTCCAATCCCATTAGGCGAAAGCCCCGACCCAACAGGCCGAATCCTAGCCTTCTTCACATTAGCCTCCTTCACCACTTCCTGAAGCTGCTCCAAATTATCCGGCTGGTGAAACACTCTCGTATGAACCTCGTGAGTTCCACTCCAATTGGACACAGTGTGAAGATCCTCGGGGAGAGGCGCATATCGGAAGATCTGGGCCTTCTTGTGCTTGGCGTTTTCGGGGAAAGGGAAGGAGTAGTAAGTGGTGGCGCCGCAGAAAATGACTAGGGCGCCATAGCCAAGGTACTTGCGGAGCTCGGACTCGGAAGAGGACGACGGCGGTGGAGGAGAAACAGTGGAAAATTGGCGAGTGGGATTTAAAGGGGGTTTTGAAATGGCGACGGTGGGTGGAAATTGGGGGCGGCGGTGGTGGAGATGAAGGGATCGCCGGAGAGAAAGAAGTTTGAGCATTTGATGGTGTCTGGTGGAGTGGGTTAAGATCGATTCTTCCCGGGTTTATGGATCGTACAGAAAAAGGTCTGAAAACGAATTCAATTGACCAGTTGGTAGCCGAAATTGGAGTTGGAGGATTTGGAGACTTAGGAAGAAAGAGAGAACAGGTATGTATGCGCTTAACTTAATGGCAATGCGTCTGTTTTAAATGGATATTGAGAGTTCATTATATTTAAGCTAAATAAATAAAAATATTCTAAACTAAATGGGCTGATTTGATGGGTATTTACGGCTGCTGATTTGGCCCAAGCCACTAAGTCAGGATATCCCACATTGGAAATTGGCAAATATGAGTAAGCTTATTTAAGTTAGGAGATGAAGGCACCAGAGCACGACCTTACTTGAACAGGATCTGTTCTATAGGTTGTACAACTGTGTCCTTGAGTTCTAAGGAGACAAGAACCATACTCTGGTGGATGAACCACTGCTGTGCGACTAGAGCGTGACTAACGGCTTTACGAGCCCTAGATGATCGTTCTCGGGTAGGGTTCGCCCTGCCTAGGATGGTCGCATGGCTGTCTGACAGACGCTAAATCCTTCTTTTTTTTCGTTTTTTCTTTTTGCTTTTTGAATCAGGAATGTGGGCTGTGATGGATTTGGGTGGTTTGGAGGTGAAATTTTGGGATGAATTTATGTTTGAACTACTCCACTCCACTTCATGCTCCTTACCTGGGTGGTTTGGAGGTTTAGGGTTGAATGATCAGAAGTATCGGCGTTCTTCTTTCGTCTGTGTTTATTGAGATTTTGGGATGAATTTATTATGTGTTGAATTACTGCGTTAAATTTAAATCATTTTCCGGATTGAGATAAGATGCAGAGTTAAGGGAGTCGTGGATAGTTTCCACTCCACTTGATGCTCCTTACCTGTTTGATGAAATGCCTCACACAGACCTGCTGCACTTCCTTTCTTCATCTTCTTCTTCAGAGTGAAGGTTATCATTAAATTCTCTTCTGCTCAAACATGCCACCACTCTGGTTCAAATGGGTCTCTCTCTGGGTTTGCTAAACAATGGGCAACCAATATTCATGAGGCAGTTGAGAGCTTTTGCTTCTAACCCAATGAAGGCTACTTCATGTCATCATCGGCAACACCAGCTACAATTACATCTTAATAATTTCATCTTAATAGGTTACTTAAATGATACCCCCAACGTATAATATTTGCCATAAAAATGTATGCAATCATTACTTTATTGCTCTCCTTTACTACTTTCATGATGTATAGTTTCCATATTGTATTTTCTAAGTGTATGACGGTTCGACAGAACCATGTCTACGCTTGCTTGGTAGACATGAAATGCCACATAATGTACTACTATAAGGATGCAACCCGTCGTCAACTCCTCTCACTTAGATTTTATAAGACTGGTCGGCAAATCACATCTAGGCCTACTAAACCTGAATTGCTCAACTAAAACAGGAATGCGACTATATGTCAAATTCTTCCTTACCCAAAAATTTATATATTATTTAAGTATGTTGTGTTGCCTTTTGTCGGCCGTCAATCAATGTTTTTTGTTTGGAGCCATATAACTTTGTTTTCCTTCTTTTTTTTCAGCCTTCCGAAACTACTTTTCAAAAATCTCTTTGATCCTATTTTCTAAAATTATTCTCCTCAAATGGGACTATAAGCTTGAGCATAAGTTGTTATGCCACCTTAAGCAACACCATCTTATGTCACGAAGTGAGTGCCACTCTACATAGAAGCGAGTGTCGTACAATCATGAAAGTTTTCTATTAGGAAAAGTGAGATTAGTTAATTTTTATTGTGTGTCTTGTCTGGTTTACTTTTCACCGCTTCATCTTGGACAGTACACTAAATCTAAAACTAGAACAGCCACCATTATCAAACTCTTTTTAAAAGCAATGGAGACATCGAATTGAGCGAGCGATGTTCACGCCAATTGTCACCACCATTAATTGGCAAGTACGGGGCCATGCCCCAAGTGGGGACACGCCCAAATCCCCAATCTTCTCCAATTCCTCTAATTTCCATCTCTTGGAGAAGAGTGGACGGCAGCGTCAGTTCATCAATTGGGCACTGGCCACACGCATTCCACATCTCTCCAATCCACTGGAACCAAATGGAGCTCCTTCCGCCTCCTCAGGTTCGCCTCAAAACACACGCCTCTTAATCTTTAACACCGATTTCCATTGAATTTATCCTGATTCTTGTTCAGTTCTTGAGCTTATACTTGCGTGAGATTTCTGGATATTGGGTTTCTGTGGGGATTCCTTGAAAATTCTGCTTGTGGTTGCTCTGTTTAGTGTGTTTTGTCTAGGGTTTTGGGAGTGAAAACCATGGATTCTTTGCTTAAAATCAATACCAAATATGGTTTTATGCAACCATTACATGGGGTTTCTGAAAAATTGAATGGTTTGAGGAGTACAAAGTTTCATAAGATTCAAAGGAAAAAAGGGGGTTGTGTCAATGTGAGAAGCAGTGCTCTTTTGGAGCTTGTTCCTGAGGCCAAGAAGGAGACTCTTGAGGTTGAGCTTCCCATGTACGATCCGTCGAGAGGCCTCGTCGTCGATCTTGCAGTTGTGGGAGGTGGCCCTGCAGGGCTTGCTGTTGCACAGCAGGTTTCAGAGGCAGGGCTTTCAGTTTGTTCAATTGATCCATCTCCCAAGTTGATTTGGCCTAACAATTATGGAGTTTGGGTGGATGAGTTTGAGGCAATGGATTTGCTCGACTGCCTCGACACGACATGGTCTGGTGCTGTCGTGTTCATGAATGAACAATCGACGAAAGATCTTGGTCGACCTTATGGGAGGGTTAATAGAAAGCAGCTTAAGTCAAAAATTTTGCAAAAGTGCATTGCCAATGGTGTTAAGTTTCATGAAGCTAAAGTTGTTAAAGTTATACATGAGGAGTTTAAATCTTTGCTAATTTGTAATGATGGTGTGACCATTCAAGCTGCCATTGTTCTTGATGCTACTGGCTTCTCTCGATGCCTCGTTCGATACGATGAGCCTTACAATCCAGGCTACCAAGTAGCATATGGGATTTTAGCCGAGGTCGAGGAACATCCGTTTGACGTTGACAAGATGGTGTTTATGGACTGGAGGGATTCACATTTGGATAACAATATGGTTTTGAAGGAGAGAAATAGCAAAATTCCCACGTTTCTCTATGCAATGCCCTTTTCGTCGAATCGAATATTTCTCGAAGAAACTTCTTTGGTAGCTCGACCGGGACTACAGATGAGTGATATCCAGGAAAGAATGGATGCAAGATTGAAGCACTTAGGCATAAAAGTGAAGAGCATTGAAGAAGATGAGCACTGTGTCATTCCAATGGGTGGACAACTGCCCGTTCTTCCTCAAAGAGTCGTTGGAATCGGAGGAACGGCGGGGATGGTGCACCCTTCGACGGGATATATGGTAGCAAGAACTCTAGCAGCAGCACCTATTGTTGCCAGTGCAATAGTTCGGTGTCTTCGTTCGGATGGACGTTTCAGGGGAGACGAGATATCGTCTGAAGTTTGGAGAGATTTATGGCCTATCGAACGGAGGAGACAGAGGGAGTTTTTCTGTTTCGGGATGGATATCTTGTTGAAGCTTGATCTAAAGGGAACAAGAAGGTTTTTTGATGCATTTTTCGATCTTGAACCTCGTTATTGGCACGGTTTCTTGTCGTCTCGACTGTTTCTTCCCGAGCTGATACTCTTTGGACTTTCCTTATTCTCTCACGCATCGAATGCTTCTCGAGTTGAAATCATGGCAAAAGGAACTCCGTCTTTGGTAAACATGATTGGAAATCTCGTAAAGGATAGAGACTAAGATGAATGTAGAGTTCTTTGTTGTAAGCTAATCATACTGATGAACTTGTTCATAAGTTTATGAATTTGCTATAACTTATTAGCCACCATCTCCTTAGCATGTTGTTCTTAGTTCACACCTTATATAGTTTATCATAGAACAGAAGTTCTTCAAAACTTACCTATCAGTGTATACTCTTGGTGTCCGCTTGATATCTGATCTTTGCACAAATATTGTTATCTGTTTTAATCCGTTATGCATTGTCGTCAGTCTCACGATTTAAAATGCATCTATTATGGAGAGGGTCAGTCCTACTCCGACTAGTACCTTGCAATGATTGACTCTAATACTATTTGTAACAGCTCAAGCCAATGGTATGAGAGCCAGACACCGCACAGTGTACCAGCGAGGACGTTGAGCCCCCAAAGGAGGTGGATTGTGAGATCCCACATCGGTTGGAGAGGGGAATCAATGATTCCTTAAAATGTCTGTGGAAACTTCTTTCCAACAAACGCGTTTTAAAAATCGTGAGGCGGACGGTGATATTTAATAGGTCAAAGCGGACAATATTTGCTAGCAATGGATTTGGATTGTTACATCTAGATTTCGTGTCAGATTTTTTACTACGCATATTAAACGCGTACAAGATTGTGGAACTACTTTCCAATCTTACGTGCTTCTTTGCATGACTTATTTAGATCATCTTCCGTTTGTAGGCATGACTTAAACCAACATCTTTCACTTGAAAATGGAAATCCATCCCCTTCTCAATTTTCTAGATCATACTAGTAAACACATTTCGAACATTCGTTGTGACGTTGTGACATTTGGTCTAGTAGATTTAATATCAAGTTGAGTATAGTTCAATTGGTTAAGATATATTGTTAATTTGATCGTGAAAACAAAATATATAGATAAAAGTAATGCAAAGTGGTTATATATTTTTAAAATCAATTAATTTTTAAAAAAAAAAAAAACTCTCACATGAAAGATAGGTTAAATTAGAAAATTGCTTATATCTTGAAGTTTAATAAAATCTCATCGATTAGTTTTATAATTTAATATAATAGATTTTATTAAACTATAAGACGTCAAACGAGTTCAAGCCTTTTCGGAATAAGAAGAATTAGAATTTAATCTAAAATAAAAATAAAATGAAATACAGTGAACAATTAAAACAAAAAAAAAAACAAAAAAAAAAAAGAAAAAAAAAGTGGTGTTTATGGAAAAAAATATATATATCATAAAAAAATAAAGATATATTATTAGTTGACAATTGTGAATTTCTAAACTAAATGAACTGATTTGATGGGTATTTAGGGTTGTAAATTTGGCCGAAGTCAGCATGTCAGATATCCCACATCGAAAATTGGCAAATAAGAGAAAGCGTATTTAAGTAAAAAGATGAAGGCATTTGGTCACGACCTTACTTGAACAGGATCTGTTCTATAGGTTGTACAACTGTGTCCTTGAGTTCTAAGGAGACAAGAACCTAAGTCTGGTGGATGAACCACTGCTGTGCGGCTAGAGCGTGACTAACGGTTTACGGACCCTTGGTCCGGGCGGCTGTAGATGATCGTTCTCGGGTAGGGTTATCCCTGCCTGGGATGGCCGCATAGCGGTCTGACAGAACTAATATACTCTTTTATTTTGCTCCTCTCTTTTTATTTTTGTTTCTTCTTTTTGACTTTTGAATCTGAAATGTGGGCTGTGATGGAAGAAACCACTGGTTTTGTGCGTGGAATTTCAGATGTTTGGGTGGTTTGGAGGTTTAGGGTTAAATGATAGAAGTATCTGCGTTCTTTCTTCTGTGTTTATTGAGATTTTGGGATGAATTTATGTTTGAATTAGTGCGTTAAAAATCAATTTTCCCGATTGAGATAAGATGCAGAGTTATGTGAATCGTGGATAATTTCCACTGCACTTTATGCTCCTTACCTGTTTGATGAAATGCCTCGCACAGACCTGCACTTCCTTTCTTCATCTTCAGCTTCAGAGTGAAGGTTATCATTAATTTCTCTTCTGATCAAACATGCCTACCACTCTGTTTCAAATGGGTCTCTGGTTTGCTTAAGAATGGGCAACTAATTTTCATGAGGCCTAGTTTATCTCATCATCGGCAACACAAGTGTAATTACATGTTGATAATTTGATGTTAATCAAAATGGAAATCATAAAGACCAGTGGGGTTCTATCCTAATTCATCTAAAAAGGTTGATAAATCTTGTTGGGCAGCACGTTCAACCTCCAAAAATTTAGTGTCCTTGATTGGATGAAAGCCCCACACAAGGTGACGCCGAAGCAAGGCAGTCAATGACGTGCAGAGCGGTGGCAGACGTGCATGTAAGCTGCTGGCTCCCGTACGGAGCCTCATCCTCTGTGGTTAAGCGGCGAGCGGCGTCAATGCGGTGCCAAGGTGGACTGTTTGGCGACAACAGGCGGTGCTTAGGCGAGCGAATGTGGTGTGGTGTGAGCATGCTGGATGCTCACCACACGACAGTTGGCACAAACAGGAAAGGAAAAATGAGAAGAAAGAGAGAGATAACTTGTGTGGGGATAAGGTAAGTATAAATTCATTTTTACCCAATATTCTTAATTATGTTCTTCAATAGTATATACTACTTATTAGATTAATTTGTTAATAATAATTGATGAACTCAACATTAAAATAATGTATGTCGACTTTGGTACATGTTGTCTATGTCTTTGATAGTGTCCACTCCAATTTGTTTAATTAATTTTTGTTCTTATTTTTCTTTCTGGAAAGAATCTTGAGTTAAATAAACGTGACCATTATCAAATCAATTTTAAGACTAAACTGAATCGTTTTAGAGACCAAATTAGAATTTAGGGTTTTGGAGTGACGATGTGTGGAGAGAGACATAACTTGAACACAATGATATGAAACGAACACATCATATACTGTCATGTTTATTAAAATATACATCATTTTTATATAAGAACCTTCAAAGTTAATAGATTAAATTTTATGCATTTATATGCTTAAAAATGTATTTCATACACAAAAAGTACATATATATGTTTCTTATAGTATCATGTGTTCATTTAATTTGCTTGATGAGTACTTTGTACAACTATATATTAACTTTGTACAACTAGTGTCGTTTAGTAAGTGTCCAACATCTAGTACCGAACAGACGAGTGCTAGCCAAAATTTGTCCGTGCTTATTAACATACCAACAGACCAAACGCCAACCATACAAATCTAGACTTTTAAACTAATTTTTCTATTCAATATGTGAATACAACCTATACAAATCCAGCTACATAAGAAGTTCATCAAATCCATGAATAAAGAGCCCTAAATCTATGAGGGTAAATAAATTTTATAACGGTGACAGTCAGAATGAAAGTAATAACAAAAAATTAGAGGTGGAAGATAAAGTGAGTAGGAACCTGCAGCTCCTGAATCATACCATTGCTCGTTGTCAGCGTCCAAAAGATAAAGCATAAGGCCAATACAAGGAGAAATCTGAGCGCATTCCAAGCAACTTGATACCCTCTGTATTTTAGACATACCCCAATGACCATTCGGATTCCAAGCTTCGACTTCAACAAAAGAAATTCTAAAAACTAGGATTTAGCATGCTCAGATCATGAAGCACAAGGCGGCAGCTGCCTGCATGTGAGTATGGAATCATGGCATAGATGCCAATACTTTCTGTATGGTATACACATCCATGGCAACGGTGAAGGAAGGCCAGCCTTCAGTGTCGATGTCGTTCTGCAGAAGCAAGACAGGTAGTAGTTAAATCATCCATAGTATTAAATTTCTACCGATATTACCACATGTCCAAGGAGTGTGAATCGATATGAACATTAAAAAAGTAGCAACAAAATGTAACTAATATAAATATAATACTAATAATAAGTATTTTAACTCATTTGTAAAATGTCCATTTGTTAATTACTTTTTTTTTTTTAATTTTTTTGTTGTTAAAATCATAGTATAATATCTATTCACATCGCCATTTTATCAATATCTCCATCAACATTTCCATAAAATCGAAACTTTGTCATTTTCATAAAGTCGAGACTTTGACATTTCTATCAAGATCAGCATTTTAAACCTGGGTTGGAGTAAGATGTGTAACTCAATGAATAGAAGCAGTTTATTTACCTTGTTCCTGTCAGTACTCCGTGAAAAGTAGAAGCTAGTACCGACTGGGAGAAGCCAGAGAAAATATTTCTGTAGTGAGGCAGGACCAGTTCTCCTAACATCACAGTATCATATTATCAAATAAAAGAATGAAACATATTTTGTAAACATTGCCTAAGGTATTTCAATGTATTCTTTCTCATTCATCAGATAACTTCTGAATTATTTCAAAGTAGCCCCTTGCCATAACTTGATGTGGCAACTACATGTTTTGATAGTTGTTGATCTGCTAAAGGCTGTAGTCAAAACTTTTTAAAATTAAAGGACTTAACTGAGAGCCTTTTCTTCACTTGTTTAAAACTGAGAATCCATATGTAATGAAAGAAAACTATATTTATAAGAATAAAAATAACCATACAATGTTCACACAAGCAGAATTTACTCTGAAATAAGTACAATAAGATCTCTATAAATAGTTATATTGAGAGGATCTTTTTATCTTATGCACACAGTTAAAAAATCAGCCTGCCTATGTTTCTCATCTCTTAGGATCACCAAAAAGTCCAGTTTATGATAGAGAACTGACCTATGCCCATTAAGTTGCTGTGAAGGCATGAAACCAAAACTGAAGATCTTCCCACAACCACCTCCTCGCTCCGCTCCAAGATCTTAGTCGGTAAATCGAAGCTTTCAGAGAAGTTTTTGTCTGGACAGTCCGTGGAATTAATGTGACAAGAAATGATTTCAAACCATATCCCAGACGGAAATCTTTTCCGCTTCACCAACCAAAGGTAAATTTTGGCATAGGGTGTAGCATGAATAGCGGAAATTATAACTTCAATTAGCAATTTGATGAAGCTGATAGATGTATTCAGAATGGTAAAGAAGACATAGAAGACGGAAGTCGTGGGTAAAAGAAGTAATAGTGGTGTAAAAATTAGCGATCCAACAACATGTTGCTTCACAATGTAGTCATAACTATCTATTCTCTTCCGAAGAGGATTCTGTTTTTGACCCCTGCAAAGAGATTCAGATACATTACGAATAACTAGGAGAAAATTCAACAAGTCTGAAACTGATATTCAACAATGTATTAGTTAAGTTCAGATGCTAAGAAGAAAAAAGAATAAGATGTACTTAGAGATTGGATCGCACATGCTTATTCCCATCATTGCTTAAGGCATTATATTCCTTACACCCCATTCTAAGTTACACCTGCTATGTCTCTATATTCTCACTCAGATGTCTGGGCATTGAAGGAAGGACGCTTTGTTTAGAGGTGAAAGTTTTTCAAGTCGATTACTAATATTACACTCTTTTGAAACTTCAAACTCTCCACCAAGTTCTCCTTTTCAAATGCAATCTGATTCTCCCAATTCAAAAAATATGTATTTATGGGATAAGTTTGAAACTCTGTCAGAATCGATAAGAAAGCATCTTTTGAAAATTTTAATTCAAGGCTCTTTTGAGACTTCATCAGTTTCTCCTTTTCTCCATATCAAATGCAATCGGCTTCTCCCAATACAAAAGAAGTATATATTTATGGCAAAAGTTTGAATCTGTGTCAAGCCTCTCTGTAATTGATAAGAAAGCATCTACGAAAATTTTAATTCAAGGCTCCACTAAAAACACCTGCAAAAAGTATGGGGAAGAGCCGAATGGCTTTAAATTTCTAGTTTTAAATGCACCGCCATAACTTTCAAAAACCAGCAAACAATTGAAAGCCTGCATGCAAATATCTAATGAATCTACATTCAGATAGTTTCAAGCGTCAAAAGAGCTTTTTGATATTGTTGTGGTAGGCTACACCTCCCCAGCCATCACCCTTCTCCAGAAGAACACAGAAGAGAAAACTATGAAGACTATCAAACCAAGGCATAGAAGTTTTTTAAGCTACTCTAAACATATATGTAAGAGTATACTGATTTTAGGCCACACTACGTATCATCCCATCATGCTTGTAATGTAATAAACTTGTGTCAGTTTAAATTATAACTAGCTACAATTTCATGATAAACAGAACGGCTAGGCCCAATTAGAATGGGTCTCAAAAAGGAGTTACCTAAAAAGGCGCCATAAAGCTGCTAATGCTTGAATCTGTGATGAATATATGAGGGAGAAAAACCAATGAAGAGTTGACACATGGCAACTTGCAACTGAGATCAGATCTGAGGTAAATGCAGCAGGCAATGTCCCTCCGAAAAGAATCCCCGATATAGCAAGCGCTTTAACAACATAAATAAATATAAAACTAAAAAAGAACCAAACCGTAGACCAAATTTGGATTGCATTGAGAGATACAATGCCAAGAACTCCAGTCAATTCTATGTTCAACTTGAAACCTGCAGGGACTCCCATCAACCACACACAACCCGTACGCAATATGTTATTTGTGACATCCCTAGCAAGGTTAACAATCAATGAACAAGCAGAATCTGCATAACATAACAATGCCACACCAACCACATTTCCCAGGAAAATATCAGCAGCTATGCTTGACCACATTGAATGCCTCTGTAAAGCAACTTTGTCCTCATATTCAACATTTGATAGGAACCTTCCGAAACAAGTAGAAGATAAAAAGAAAAAACAGTTCATTGTTTATGAAAATGAAAACCCCACAACAAAGAAAATTAATAGAGCCAGGAAAGACATCCAAATAGAATTTCTTACCCCACGCCGCGCTCTTGAAGTATAATTGGCCAATACAAAATTTGACAACACCGAATATGGGCATTATTGTATGAGGTCATGAAAATTTTTGAGACTACATCAGACGTCCATAATTGTAGTCCAAGACTATGAAGTTTATAAGAAAACTGAAAAGTCATGTAGAAGAGAGTAGAAAGTGAAGCAATAGACACAGCCAGAAGACTCCACATGAATGAATAACACCTGCAAAGAGAAAGTGCTGAACATCAAACAGTTCAAGTAAATATTGATAGAATTTGGTTTCTTGTTCAAAAATTTAAAAAAAAAAAAGGTAAATATTTAGAGTTCAGTTTCCAGAATCAAAGCCAAAAGAGAAATACCTGTCAACGATGGAAAACTGAAGAGAGCTTTTAGCATGCAAGTGTCTTTCAAGTGGTCTTTTAGCAGCTGCCGCACAATTGATAGCCAAAATGACTGTATCCTGTACATGGTAAATAGGCATATAAGAAACCACTATTCTGCTAGCCTGAAAACGGGAATCCTTAAATTTTCCATTACCAAGTCAAAACTTGATTCCTTTTGCTGAAGTTCATCAACCCATTTTGGTTTCTTGAAAGATGAATTTTCTTGCTCGTATGAATTGGAAGGTTGCAAAGAGAAATAATGGTGGTTATATAAAGGAGGATCATAGAATACGACCTACATAATTTCAAACCAGACAGTTAACCAAGATTTAACAGTTAAAAGATTTGGAACAAATCAAAAGAAACCTTGATTAATCATGACTTACATACGTGGACATCACAATTAGACACTTTCTGCCCATTCCAACAAAGGTAGTCCAATTTAGGAATCCAAAATAGTTCTGACTTTCCATGCTTCTTATCAGAATCAAATATCAAGAACACCAAATTACTGCTCCTACTACAGACTCGCCTACATTGCTCTGACAACCCACCTAAATAACGGCATTGAGCAGTGGATCTACTACAGCTGCCTGTGACATTACCGTCTCTATTCATCCAGCATTCATGGTGACAACAAAAACCTTTTTCTCCATTCAATACATCAATTCTGTCGCTTGAAGAAATTCCATTACAACCTTTTGGAGCAGACTGACCAAGTAGAGAAAACACTGACTTATCACGCAAAATTGCAGGCATGGTCCTGTTTGTATTACAGATGACTTCCTGGAAGACGATAATAATATATTCATTTGACTTTTCTTTGAGAATACAATAACGGTTAAAAATGTATTCCCGTTCCCGTCATAAGAAATGAAATGACGAAAAATATTAGTGAGCGGTCCAAATAATAATGAACCATACTTGTAAGTTCTTTCAGGGACTCAGAAGAGATTAGCTCCTATAGTAATTGCATGACTATGACCTAGTTGATTCCTTCAAAAAGAAAAGCAATGAATTCTTGTGAAATATGGCTTGAACACCCCACGTGCTCGATTACAATTTTTCTTTATTACGTCCAGCTACTTAGTGTGTTCATCATTAACTTATGTCATAGCTATGCATCCAAGTTGATTGGAGATAAAGAAATAATCAATATGGAGGGGGAGGCCAAGAAGGAAGGAAGGAAGGAAGGAAGGAAGGAGAGCAATTTCCCCCATAGTTTGTCTTAGACTATAAAGGTAGAATGTAAAATTTTGCCCAACACGTTCCCACCCTTGTCTACATGTAAGCAACTAAAAGATGAATATTGATCAAATAACCGCCAATTCTCCATCCTTATTTCTATAGTTCAATTGTTCCTTTCCATATCTCAACTGCCTCACATGAGCATTAATAATAATTCGCTCACATACATCATCATGAATAAATTTAGATACTTCAATTCCACTCTACAAAATCATGATGAATTGATAAGATTTCTCATTACATGAACTGCACAAATGGCACAAAGCTTATACCAACAGTGTAGAAGAAGAACGCTATACCTCGAGGTCGCCTTGAAGTTGAGACAGTGAATCATCACTACAAGTGAATGCCACTACAACGTCAAGGGAATCCAAAGAAGGAACAAACCAACCAAACAACAGACAAAAAGACGACAGTTCACATGGTGAATGCTGCTTGGGCCACCATAGTCTAAACTTCCCCTTCATTTTCACCTCACGATTATTATACCCTCTGTACCATCACGTATTCCCACACTACAACAATCTGCACATCAAAATTAGTAGTGCCCGTATAAGTTACAAAATTAAGTAGCTACCCTTATAATGTATGAAGTAAATTCAAATCAGTAGGATTGACCTAATGATCGCTAATTGTAGCACATGATAGAAAGTATAATGAGTAAAAGGAACTTTGGACGGTGGCCACCTATCAAGCTACTAAAATCTTAAGAGTTTTGCAACAACTAAATGCTAGTTGTGGAGTTAAGTGCTTGTCCCGCGAGATTAGTGGAGATTAAGTTCAGGTGCATATTGAGAAAAATGTAGTAAAGAAATTTCATCCTCGATATTGCAATCACCATTTCCATCCAGAACAAATCTTCCTAGAAAAAAAAACGCTTCACGCAATAATCTAAAATAGAAACACAACGATGCAGTCGAACTCTATCCATGGTTTCAGGCAGCATATCAAGGACACATAATTTAAGCAATGATGATTGCAAAAACTGGTTCGGAGAAACAAAACATGAGCTGTAAGCTAAAATGCCAGGTCCTCGTAATTCGATTTCATAATTGGTTGAAATCGATGAAACTATTTCGAAATCAAGCAAGACCTGCACGCGGTGAGAGGGAGGAACCACCATATCTACAATTGATATCGCCGACGCTTGCAACCAGCTGTGAAGGTCTGCGTGAAGAGAGGGCTTAGCGAGCAAGGCCACCGGCTGCCGCCGCTGACCGAAAAGATAAAAACCGAAGGCCGGCTGCGGCCAAGAGACGGTCAGATTTGGCGGTGACGCCGATGGATCTGAGAGTACAAGGAGGAGAACTGCGAGAGAAGATGAAGATGGCCTAAAGGAAATGGAATAGAGCAAAAGAATTATAAAATATTTTATATTTAAAATTTTAATTATTAATTTAAGTGTATAGTCGACAATAAAAATATTTAAATATATTTTTTCCAAAAAATAACAATCCATTAAATATAATTGAATTAGACCGAAAACTCTATTCTATTATTTTTTTTAAAATTCAAAATTCAAACTTTCCAATTATAATTTTTAGAATTTTATTAACTATAAAATTTAATTTTTGTTTGATGACTTAATTTTAAAATAATATAAATTTTTTATATTTTTTATGAATAAGATTTAAAATAAAATTTATTTCGATCTATTTAAATTTTAATTTTAAAAATATCATAAAACTTTTAAAATTTTTATTAATATCCTCAATAATTTTTAAAAAATTATGATAGTTCCATTTCAAATATAATTATGAATTTACAAAAATAAAATTAATATTCTTAAACATTTTTCAATTCAATATTAGTATTTTTTTTAAAAACATTGTTACAAGTTCGGTTTAAAGGTATTTTTAAAAATTAAAAAAAATTACGAGTATTTTTATTAATTTAGCCTAAAAATATATAAATATTATCCATAATAACCACAAATTTTAGGTAATATATATATATATTTGTGATGAAAATAAAATTTAGAGAATTACAATAATTGTAAACTAAAATATAACGCACATGGGTCCAATAAATTTACTACTTTTTTTCCAATAAAAATATAATAGGAAAATCCTATATACCTGCTTGGAAGTTGCGGCGATATTGTTGGATAACAACCATGCACCTTCCGTCAGCGTATAATTAATTTTTTTAACTTTTGAAATAATAATTATTCACTATATTTATATTTAAAAAAATCAATACAAATTCTTTCGAAAATGGATCCAAAAAAATCAACTAAACTAACCGAACTAGGGATTCAATATTTAATAAGAATGTTTAAGGACAAGTTATATAGCTCCCAAGATATTTGTGCATTTAAGAGAATAAATTATTTAAATATTGTGGTGCTGGCGAATAAAGCTGGTGTAAATAAATGAACTAAAATCATATCTAAACCAGAGTAAATGACACCGTTAAAAAACGATGCAATTTCACCCTAAATAAGTAACAGTAAATCTCCACATTTTTTCTTTTCCACCCACACAATATAATTATTAAAAAAAGGGCAAAATAGTAAATTTGAAACACATCTAAGCCACGAAATTCAGGTACGGTCGTTACCAGACAAATTTCGAACGTGGCATGTTCCAATTCCTCGCTGATAACAATCCGTCAAAGTCAAGGAACAACACCGTCGACGCGCTTTAATCAAATTCACGCGCCAGATTTGAATAGAAAGATAAATAAATAAATAAATAAAAGATTCTTTTTTTCCACCTATAAAAAAGCCCTCTCGGCTTCTCTTTCGGTAACCGTAGGGCTTCATTGAAATCCGTCCGTCTCTACGGATAAGACTCCGAAATTTCTCACTGTTTTTCCCAAATTCCAACTCGGTCAATCCAGAATTCCCCTTTCTCTCGTTGATCTGGTAAATATTTCGTATCCTTTTCTGTTTTTCTTTTTCCGTTTTGATCTCCAGAATGCTCTGGGAGAACGAGACGAGAGGGAAATTTTGGTTTGATCTGCGCTCTTAGGTTTTGCTTTAGATCCGGTTGCGTTTCTTTGATTTCTTGATCTGCTATCTGTGTGATTTCGATTTATCTGTTTTTGTGCGCTGATTTCTTTGCGATCTGATGTAATCGTAGCGAACGGGGATTTCTTTTATGTTTTGTGATATTTTGATTTGATTGATCTAGATAACTGGATCAGATTTGTTCATGACTTGGCGAGGTCAATTTTAGCGAATTCGAAGAACAAAGAACGAAAACGTTCGCCCTAGCTTTACACATTTGCCTAGTTTGGTGGATTTTAAATGTTTGGCTGATTTTGTTTGTGGTTCTGAAGGTCCGTAAACAGCAATCGTAGAATTTCATTACAAAACAATGTCTCTAGCATCCGAAGAAAGATCAAAGCTAAACCCGAACGCTCCGCTTTTCATCCCGGCCGCCTACCAGGTGGAGGATTTCTCTCCACAATGGTGGCAACTGGTCACAACCTCGACATGGTACCACGACTACTGGCTGAGCCAACACCAAGAAGAGAGCGACTTCTCTTTGAATAGCGAAGACGATTATGACATTGCTGAATTTCTGCCACTGGCCTTAGATCTTGAAGGCAACGAAGAGCTCCGCACCATGGAAGCTGAATTCGAGGAGTTTATTCAAGCTTCTCTCAATGAAGGGACCCAAGAACTTCCTTAAGGTGACCCAAGATCTTCCTTCATGATCAGCTTGCTTGGATTTTCAGGTTTACCATGTTGATATAAGCACAAGAACAAATCTGCAGTTTTTTCTTTTTCTTTTTCTTTTTAAAATCTTCTGTTCAAAGTGACTTGTGTATAAAGCAAAGTTGCTGCAACGCCCACTTGTTCATTATTGTGCATCTCATTATGCGTCCCCAAAAAACAGTGTAAAAATAAAGGAAATAGCTTTTAAATGAGACCGATGAGTCTTCGTTGTCTACTTTTTTATATTATTATATTTAGGGAAGAAAAAATGACACATTGAGACTAATGGGTCAAGCAAAATTTGGTCCTCTAGAGAAAATATGAAAGAAGTTGAGGAGTCCCTTTCAATTTTTGAGTTGTTAGGGCTATTTGTAGAAATAAATGTAAAATATGGAAACTAGAAGGGCCCACACTATAAATTTGTTAAAAGTCACTTCCAAGGGAGAATTAGTTGTTTTATAGAGAGGTATACATAGAACCTTGACATCTTAAACTCTGGTGTAATTGAACCCGACATCCCAAACCCACCCAACTTGAATTAAAGGAGTTGGGTTGGGTTAATTTTTTGAACTCGAATAGATTTGGTTCCGAGTTTTGGCTTTGTTGGATAATTTTAGGTTGACTCGATTCGAACAAATCTTATAGAACATAATAGAGATGAGAACGGATGGATAAACACCTCTAAGAGTTTAAATATACTATTATAGAGGTTTAAATATACTATTATAATTTAAGAGGTATGGAGTACTGCTATTTGTTTGAAATTTTTAATAGAAATACCTAAAAAATTAGACAAAAAAAAAATTAAGATTTATTTGAAATAAAAGAACCATCGACTTCCATTTTCTTCTTATTATTATTCTTTCAAATTTTACATAATAAATAAACATAAATCATGTTTTCAAAGTTTTTAATTAGTTTTAAATAATAATAATTAAAATATAATTTTTTTGGAAATTGAGGACTGAAAAATAAAAAAAAGAGAAATTTAATGTTACAAAAAAAAAAAATACACCAAATCTAATGACGAGATCACCTCCCACCCAAACATTCTGTATGACGTGGCAAAAGAATTCCATGCAATAGCACCCTTGACTTCCACGTTGCACCAATCAAATCTCCCCACTCTATAAATAATCAAATTAGTCGAATCCTCATCAAACCGACATCCATTCTCCTCCTTCTCTCTTCATGGCGCAATCTCTTCAACCTCCTCCATCCCCGCCGCCGTGGGAGGTGCTGCTTCTCGTCGCCGAACGCCTCGACCCCAGAACGCTCGCCACCGCCTCCTGCGTCTGCAAATCCTGGTCCATTTCCATGGCCTCCAACCATCTCTGGGAGCCAATTTTTAGTGCCAAATTCCCTTCTCTCACTAACCTTGCCGCCTCCTCCGCCACCGCGTCACCTCCCTTGTCCTTCTGCCGCCTCTTTGGCCTCGGCCACACTGCTGCAGCTCGTCGCCGCCCCGCTCCCTCGAAACCCATCCTCTCCCTCTCCGACCTCATCTTCGTCATCAGCGTCTCCGGCACCGACAAAGCTGACGGTTGTATTGTCGGTGGCGGAGCCACGAAGGAAGAAAAGGGTAATAATCATTTTTATTCTCTTAGCTTAATTCTTAAATTATTAAGTACTATTTAAATATGATGCAAGCTACTACAAATTAATTATTTTTAAAAAATAAAAGAAAAATCTAATTGCTCTATCTAAATTTATATTTTAAATCAAATTTGATAGGGTTTATAAAACCAATTGGAGAATTGAAATCAACCCTTATGAAATTTTGTAGATGTGCCCGAACTCATGTTCACCATCGTGAAGCACGGTGGCGAGCTAGTGGTGGACCGAAACGGGCTGTTCAAATTCGACATAAATGTCAGCAAAGGCGACGAGGCAGTGGTGATCGGAGCTGGAGGGGAGGTGGAGGTGGTGTGGAACGTGGTGCTGGAAGGATGGAGGGCGGTGTTCACAATGATTGAATGTGGAGGAAGAGTGGGAATGGCGCCGAGAGCGGATGGGTGGTTCTCGGAGGAGCTGCCGGCGGCGGGGTGCTGCCCGAAGGAGGTGAGCGGCGGCATAGTGGCGGATCTGAAACTGGGGGTGTGTAAAAATGGGGAGGGTGGAAAGAATGATGAGGTCAGGATTGAAAGCGTAAGTGTGGGAATGATGAGTGTATTGAGTTGGAGATACGTGAGTTTGGATGATGGGTTGATGTATTTGCAGCATTTTTTGTTCAATCCTTAGAAAATTAGTTAAATGTGGGAGGCTGATTGTGCTAACTTGGGTTGGGTTAGATTCATACCATAGTAGAGAGTCTACCCGAGTCGGCGTTGTATGATATTTTTTTTTTCTTGTATATATCCAACTCGTTGTCATAATAGCATTTTTGTAGCATTCTTGCAGTGGTTGGATAGTAATTGTGCAACACACTTAATAAGTCAACCGTGAGAAATTCAAACGTTGCGGATAACGTCAATGTATGTTCGAGTCTCGAGTTGTAACAACATTTGTTTCAACACGGTGAACAAGTCAATTGTGAGAATTTTGGCCGTTGCAGACAACGTTGGCATATGTGGAGTCTCGAGTTACGTTTGCAAAATATGTTTTAGAAAACGTAAGCGAGAACGAAGAAAGTAACATTGTATCTTTGTAAGCAAGGAAAGAAACATCATAGTATAAATAACGTATAACTTCGGTACGGATTAGTTGTTTTTTTTTACATTTTAGTTATAGAGATGTAGATATGATTTTGGTGAACGGTCACACCCACGGAAAAGCATGTAAAAGAGTTATACGTACAAACATTATAGACAAATATGATCTAATATACAAACAAATATGATCTAATATACAAGACATATGATATATGATACAGATAATATGTTAGAGGATATCTAAACGTTTTAGAGAGCATGCAATTTAATTATATATATATATATATATTAATTTTATTTTTCAATGAAAAAAAGTTATTTTAGATATCAATATTTTATTTTGATTAAAAATAAATAGTTGAATAAATAATCAAAACAAAAGTAGTTGAATTGGATCAAGTTTGCGCGGTAACTCTCCCACGAAATTTACCACGCTTGGAGGTTAACTCGATACTAATAATTTGCCGCCGCTCATTTATTTTATTTACGAACGTATCCTTCTTCCCGCCCAAATGAAATAAATTACTCCTCTTCAACACTTCCACAGGAAGCCAAGCGAAAACCCGCAACAATGGCGCGAACGCAGAGACCCCCACGTCGCTCTCTAACCCCAATCGGTAAGCTTCTACGCCTTCCTCATCCTCTGTGGATACTCGGAATGATTTTGTGGCTTCTTCTTTCGTTTCTCGTTTCGCCGCTGTGGAAAAATCCGATTCAATATTGGATCTACTTAACTATGATTATCGTTTTCGGATTAGGATTATGATAATTCAGATGAAGTTATTGTTTCTCATGCTGGTTTTTTAGTTTGTGACTTTATTTTTTTGTTCGTTGATTTGTGCTAGTGGGGAAAGAGGGGCATGTTGTTGATGCTAATCCCCCAGAATGCGATGAAACAGGTAATAAGAATTAATGCTTGAACTGTATGGATTCTGACCTTATAGACGTGATTTATTTCTTTCTAATTTTGGCCTTGCTTAGGGATGGGAGAGAAATGTCACTCTCAGGGGGAGTATTCGTTTGTGCTCGTTAATCCGAATGAATTTGATAGTGTTAGCAAATCTTATCTTCAGGTGCATATCTGCGCTTATCTTATGTTGTTGGTGTTCTTCATTGGCTGCTGCTTTGTTACGACTACTAATTAAAGTAAAGATTATACCGCAGTACTTTGTTCAAGTTCTGTTAACTAAGCGTTGTGGCATTTTTTTTTTTTGTTTAATTAGAGTTCAGGCTGTTCAGCATGTCAAGTATAGAAGTGTAAGTTTTATACATTTGATAAAATCTGAGTTTAAATCTTTAAAAGATTAGTCTTACATTATGAGGTGAACGAAATAAAACATAACCAAATTATAGGAATTCTATTGGAAACCCCCCACTTTGCTTCGTCCTAAAATTTCAACGAAAGCTTGGAGCATTAGACATAATTCTCTTCTGGCTTGCTGCAATTATAGATTCATTATTTACCATTTGACAACGTTGCTTTCCTCTTCATGTTTAGTTAAGAAACAGAAATTGAATCCCCCAAAAGAATACTGTAGATGTAGGGAAGAAAAGACATTCCAATTGGCCTTGATCAAAAGAAAGTCCTAATTAAGTGTGTAGTTAGGCAGCTTTCAGATTGTACTTTGGAACTTTCAATATTTTTATCCTTATATTTTCACTTTTTTACCAAGAGTTGCAACTTATTCAAAGAATTATATTGTTAACAGATTTACATTTCATCTCCAAAGCTAATTAATATTATTTGGTTTGGTACTTCTGATTTATATCCTGGTACACAGTTAAATAGTCTTTTCTTGGTCACTTCTAAACTCGTCAATGTTGATTTTTTAGGCAGTATTATTATTATACAAAAGGGAACTGCCCGCAATGGTCTATGCTGCAAATACTGGGAAGCAATCAACTTTTATGGAGAAATGTGTATCTAATGGGTACAGAATTTTTTCCTTACCCTTTCCTAGTTTTGATTGCATGATTATGACTTGTGATCAATGATGATTTATGCTTAGATGCCGTGCTGTACTATTTATGTTTTTGACAATCATCTCTCCTTCCTGCAGGAAATATTGTACATTGCTGTTGAAATCCACATCTGAGGCTGATCCAGGAACGGTAAGCTCGGACACATTTACTGTTGGTACTCCCAGTTTTGTCAGCACGATTATCATCGTCATATCAATTATATCAATAGTCAATAGTCCATTTCCAAAAATCCTGCGTGGGTGCGTTCTTTATGGAACCATTTTTTAAAACCAGGTCATGACCTTGTGTATTGTTAAGAATTCATACAATTTTTTTTGCTTGCTGTGCATCGATTCTTATTATCCTTGGCCCTCGTTTTCTCTTGTTATTAATACACCATGAAGTTCAGAATGTACCAATCACCATTTATATTGATTCATCTTAGATCACCAAATATCTGAAAGTTCCTCTATTCAAATTTGTATCTCTTGTTGTACATCTCATTGGTAGCCAATGGAGTTTGAAAAGGTAAATCTTTGATGCTTCTGCATACATGGTTGAGTTATAAAATCTCATGTGCTGACATGACATATCTGAATGAATTGCTTCTAGTTAAAGAATAATGGATTTTATATGTTATTTATTATTTTTTTTTTAAAGATTTCTAATTCCCGTATATTTCTTTTTGTACAGATCATAGCTGCAATTACCTACCAAATAGTTCCTGCTGACACGCAATATGCTGAGATTCCTCTTGCTGCTGTCAGTTCAGCTTACCAACACAAGGTCTCTTTCGCTCCCTCTACCTCCCCTCACCTCAGGGGTGGAGGGTTCTAACTTTATTTAGTTTTGAATATCATTAATGGAAAGTAATTCCTTTTGCTATTGGATCCATTGGAGATTCGGAACTTACATTTTTTGTACTAGCCTCTTTCAGGGTTTTTGTCGCATACTATACATGGAACTTAGAAAAAGACTTCAAAGTGTTGGGATCCGCACAATATTCTGTTGGGGAGACAAGGAATCCGAAGGGTTTTGGTCCAAACAGGTAATAGTGATCGAACACATCTGCTATAAACATGGCGTGGATTTGTTTTCTGTTGATAAAATTTTGAATCACACAATTTTTACTTATCGTCTGGAAATGCATATTAGTTTATATGGAATATGGAAAATGCCTAATATTTGAAGTGAATGCAGGGTTTTTTGTCCATAGCAGAAGTGGACACCAAGGGAAAAGCTCGTAGAATACCTGTTAGAGCTGACATTCGTAGAGCTTTATGCTTTCCGGGTGGTTCTACCCTCATGGTTTCACACATTTACCAGGGAAGTTCAACGTGTTCAGCAGACAGGCCAAAGTCACGTACTCTATTAAAGCCTGATGTCCCTATATCGTATGAACTTGCCAAAAGAACTAGTGTCGCCAGTCAAGGTTGCAAGGTTTCAAATGCAATTGACCAGCAGACCACTGAGAATTTGAATTTCCAACCTGAAGAGTTTGCATCTTTGGTGCCCCTTGGAGGAGAAAACAAGATTCATGGTATTGTTCTGTAGGATAGTACATGAAAATTATTTTTCATATATTATTTAAGTGCCTCATAATGGTTGATTTAAGCAATTTTGTTCATGAATGAGTCTTAACATGCATAATAAGTTGTAAGCATGAAGATGCCAATGTAAATAATAAAAGGCTTAGAGAAAATAAGTTAAAGTCTTTGTGGTCATCAACTTAGATTTAATATCTTACGAGTGTCTTTGGCAACCAAATGTAATAGGGTTTGCTAGATTAGTTGAAATGTATGTATGCAAGTATGCTTGGAAGTTAAGTTTATTTATTATTATTTTTTTTTAAAGAATAATGAATGTGCTAGAGAATGGCGAGAAGTGCCTCTTTAATTCCGCTATCATTTAAACCTATTGGATGTCTACATATAAAAGTGTCTATCTTGGGGCAACGATATTAAGCAGATTGGGCTTAATCTATCTCAATCAATTAAGATTTATCTATCTTAATCAATTAAGATTTATGTCTGATTTTTTGTCCACTACCTGATTGTCTTCTTCGTTTTAAAGCTTTTTCCCCCTTTCTTTCTTTCTTTCTTCCTTCCTTCCTTCCTTCCTTTGGTAGTCACGGTGGCTAAAACCTGGTTTGTTGCTAACAGATTCTCAGAACCAGGACGCAGTGCCTGATTGCAATGGTCCAGTTTTTTTTGCAGAAGTAGAGAACCGAAAGACAGCTAGTAATGCAGAATTAACGAAGAATATTGGTAATTTAGATGAGATACAATGTTCCTGTTCTACCCAGAGAGCAAAGAGAGTTTGGGAAGCATCACTTTCTTCACTGAAGTCAAAGAAAGTAAAAGGAGTCCATCTGCAACATTCCCGTCCAGACTCTATCAGAAGTTTTGTTCCTGAAAGTAATGGATGTGATACCTGCTCTCAAGCATGCTCATTAGCCAATTCAAAGCATGAGATTTTGGCTAGTGTTCCCCCTAAAAATCCTTCAACCAGTAAATATACACAAAATTTCTGTGAAGAAATTGGAAGTGTTAATGTGGCATCAGAGGACCTCGTTAGCAAAGGACTTCACACGTTAGGAAAATCATTTAGAATAATGTTGATGAATATTGCTGATGAAGCTAAGAAAACTCAGCTCGTGAAGGTATGATACCATTTTATAAACTTTCTTGAACGTTCATCGTTCATGTTCCTTTTCTGAAACTTTCCAATTGATGGTGTTGAAGTTTTATATCCTCAGTATTCTCTATATTGTCTCAAGTACTTATTTTCTTCCACGTGTTTCCCCTCATAATGAACTTCTGCTAAGAGGTCCCATACCTAGTCATTGAACCTATCCATTTAGTCCTTAAGAGGCATATTTGGCTTATCGCTTCTACTAGTTTACATGCCCAGTCATTTTGCTTGATTAGACAGCTGATGCAAGTGTTTGAACTTTTTAGTTATGGCATCCTATGCAAGCAAATGAAGCTGTAGAAGTTGAACTTTATTTTTTATAACATTAATTAATATCCCTACCTAGGCTGGACAAATGAAGCTTGAAACTAACTATGTTGTTAACTCCGTTTTTTAATTGCAACATATTTTGATATCATTGTTTGAATTATGAATATTTGTCCTCGGGACACATGTTCACATGTATATTTTATGGATTTTGTAATTTTATTATGTTTCTGTATCTATTTTATATGGCATTAGATGTATATATTTTTAAATACTGATCTATAATTTTCTTTTATTCCAAATTGCGACTTTGCTAATGTTTAGTTGTTTTCTGATTCAGGTGATTGAGGAACTTGGTGGCTCTCTTACATCTGATGGGAGTACAAGCACCCATGTCATAACAGGAAAAGTCCGGAAAACTCTCAATTTCTGCACTGCTCTCTGTTCGGGGTTAGTCTTGCAACCTTAGACAAACATACTTCTTTAGTAGTTTCATGCTCGTAAATTTTGACCTTTGAGAACCAATTAACATCTCATTTGTGTCAAAGTTATCAATTCCAAGCACATGTGGCCTGTGCTTAGGCTGCAAATTGTTCTGAACCTTCAAAATTTTTCAGGGAATAGTTTCTTATTCTAATCCCTATTTATTTGTAAGTGTCAATATCAATTCTTATGTTGGACTGTATTATACTTTTTCTTTCCCTCTTACGGTCTGTTTGGTGTTTTAAATTCTCCACTTGTTGCATCTACGAGTGACTTTGTTCCTATCGTGATGGACTAGTGGTATCCCGTTTTACTGAAATGGTAGGCACGAGAAATGTCAAACACCTCTAGTTTTGAAAGTCGATAGTGAGTGATGTGTTTTTTATGGACATAAACAATTGAAATAGTACTGAAATTTCGAAGCTAAAAGAACTACAAGATATTTCAAGTTATTTCAAGCTATTTAGACCTTTCCTTTATTGAATACTCTCACTCTCACTCTCACTCAAGCCTAGGCCAACTAAACCAATACCCGCTCTCATTCTTTCCTATCCACTCTATTTATAGCAAATCATCATAAGACTTTCCTAGCTAATTACTTATATACTTAATATTCTAATAATATTCTTAATTTGATTGTAATAGAATTTCTTGGTTTCTAAAAATTGTGTTTTTGTACTAATTTTACTTCTTCAAGCTAGTGTTCTAACTTTGTTTCTTAGCTCCATGACTTTCGAGCATATGTATTATCATGTGTCTTCAAGCGTGTCATTGTGCTCTTGCTCATGAATATTACTGTTATAACTAAAATTAAAAGTTCATTGCAATTGCACAGAGCCTGGATTGTCTCCCCTAGTTGGTTAAAAGAAAGCTATCGGGAAGGCAGATTTGTAGGTGAGTTAGAATAACCTACTAGTATTCGAGCGTCATATATTTTCTACCTCTTCTTACGTTTTTCAAATTACATAATTTTTGTAATCTAGTAACTCTTTGATCTACAGACGAGTTTCCATACATACTAAATGATGACGACTACACATCCAAATATAGAGCCAGCCTAAAAACTGCAGTTCTCAGAGCAAAAGCTCGTCCTGGAGCTTTATTTGAAGGGTATGATGTTTGCATATCAGCTCACGCTCAACCACCACCGAAGACTCTTTCCGTGATAGTCAAGTCAGCCGGTGGAAATGTAAGTTCTCCCGTTTTTCAACAAATTTTACCTCGTAAACAAAGTTCAGTGTAGCATGTTTGATTCACTGTATTACGAATTCAACAACTATAATATAGTTAGCCTCCTGTGTAAATGTAGTGCTCATTTGAAGTTCTCAAAACCTGCCGACATCTATGCTTATTCTGATTCTAGGAATTGAGCATGTTATATAAAAATTATACGCTATTAGGAGGCATACTAGGATCATATATTCGTCTTTGTTTCTTTATTTACCTAGTTTGTTGAAATTCTTGATCTTCTCTCTCGATCGAAATCTGGAGTTCCCTTTTGTGTATCAGTGTACAAATATATCCGTGTTTTTAATGATGCAGGAATAGTTTTCTAGTGGCAATGATGCATTGTGTGGCTTGTCTTTGTTCTTGATATGTTTAATTTCATTTTGCCTATGTTTAAAATATATATTTGAATTCATAGATATCATTTTGGTCTGGTCTTTTCATATATTATTTTGTCATTTAATATTGTCTATCCAACACTCATCTCCTACACTTGTGATTTGGATATTTGTTATGTTAAAATATAAATATACATACTTGAAGTCACCATCAATTTACTAAAGTTCTAACTAAAATAAACATTTTATTTTAATAACTATGTTGGACTCTCGAAACTAAAATGGAACATTGTTAGAGACCAAAATAGAATATCCTTTAGAGCTCATGGACCAGAATAAGTTTAGGGGTCAAAATAAGATTTAAATCTTTTTGTGTAGGATTTGGTTGACCATATGCATCTTTTTCTTATTTGGTGAATCTTTTGTGCTTGAAAATTCAGGTTATTAATGGGCTGGGTAAAGTTAGTAGAGTATCGGAAACGATATTTGTAGCGTGCGAGGAAGACGTGGAGGAAGCTTTAATGGCTATAAAAGAAGGCATATGGACATTTAACAGTGAGTGGCTGATGAGCTGTGTGATGAGACAAGAACTAGATATGGAGGCCCCTCAGTTTGCTGAGTCCCTATAAGCATGAAGGTTGGCTTTCAGTTTTGGTCTCCAAGCCATTTCGCCCTTGTAAATTACTCTTTCTCACTCACTCTGATTTGGTAGTTAAACAATCTTTTGTTGTTCCATCTTTATATATATATATATATATATAGGTTCATTAGTATGTAAAGAATAATTTTATGGAAAGAAGATTGCTGAAGTTTCGTGGGATCTCTTCAGCTTACGGCACATGTAAGCTTCTTATTCTTATATTTGGTTCTAAAGTTTGAATTTAGTATCATTTTAGTCTTTATTGTCTTTTTTTTTTATAGTTAATTAGCTAAGGAAAAGTTGACTTGACATTTTTAGTAAACAGAAATGTTCCTTTTTATAATAAACAAATATTTTTACCTTTTGTATATATTCCTTTCTCAATTCTAAAATTCAGGTTTTAAGCACAAAATCCAAGATACCGCAAATAAAAGAGTAAGTGCAATAATATTCAATTTTAATTCAGTTCAAATTTCTATCCGTTTTATAATTACATATTTTTGCTGTTTAAAATTTCTATATATTATAGCAGGATCAATTCTTTTTCTCATTTTTGAGTTAAAAATATATAATTTAATTATGTTATCGAAGTAATTACATTTATTTATTATTATTCTTGGCTTTTACGCAACACTCCACCTCCTTCATTAAGACAATTGGTAATAAAGATTCAAACTTCGAAAATAAACCCATTCTAAATGGGTCGACCATACAAATTTGAACACACGCCACATGGCGAACACCCAGTGGGTAAGCTTGATCACCTGTCGCCATTTGATTGGTCCAATGACAGAATCAGTAGACAAAAATGAGAAACGAGAAAACCCAGAAGAACAAAAACTTAGATTTGCATTTTGCAGTCGAAGTCGAAGCACAGAGACTCACAACCGTCCGCCATGACTGCTCGCAAGAGAGCTTCTGCAAACCCATCAGTAAAAGAACCTTCTCCGAAAGAAATTGACAAAACCCATCAAACCAAATCCGCAAGAACTGATGATCCGCCCATTGCGCCACCAAAAGCAGGTTTCATCTTCAAGCTCGTGCTCTTCTTCTCTGTTCCATACCTCTACCTTATCTTCTATCGCTACAAGATCGACCTAGAGATTAGAAGATCGATTCTCATCAATGCCGGACTCAGTCTCGCTGGCTTCTTTGTCACTCTGCGGATGATTCCTGTGGCTTCCAGATACGTTATTAGGCGTAATTTGTTTGGCTATGATATCAACAAACGGGGTACCCCTCAAGGCGCTGTCAAAGTGTAAGTGATCTCAATTGGAAATTGAAAACTCTCATTTATGAACATGATTTTGTTTTTGTTTGCTTCAGACTAATTAACTTTCTCGGTGGGTTTTCATTTTGATTTTTGATCAATGCTGTGAATCTGGCGTGTATTTTTAGTTTAAATTAGGTTACGGGGATTCTTGTGTGTCATGTAGAATAATTGAGCTTAAGGTCAAGAAAACAAGCAATTTGATGGACAATCTAATTATTATTGCTCTAAAACGTCGGTATGGTTATTAGCTTCATCAGAGCTTTGAATTGGTTCATTTGAGGTTATTGTCTCTTGTGAATGTAGTTTTATTTGGTTACTAGTTTTGGGTCCTCAATGGTGCATCTTGTGCACAGGAGCATGGGAGGATATTGATCATTTGTTCTAGAGCTATCAGTTTGTACAATTGATTTGGGGCCAGTTTTCGGACTCCTATCGGGTTTCTTTTGTTCGTAATGGAGATTGTAGTTCCATGATGGAGGAGGTTGTGTTGTTCCCTCCTTTTAAGGATAAAGAGAAATCTCTTTGGCAGGCTTGGTTTTTTGTAGGTTTGCTTGGCTTGAAAGAAATAGTAGGATCTTCAAAGGGGTCGATCGGTCCCGAGACCTTCTGTCAGAACATCTTAATTAGGGGTTGTTCCTTTGGTTTGGAGGCCGTTTTTTAGGTTTGGGCGCTTCTTGTGCAGTTTGTCCTTGTGTATCCTTTCATATTTCTCAACGAAAGCTCAGTTTCTTACAAATAAAATAAATAAATGAGGAGAGAACGAAAAGAACTGATTTTCTTATGTGCTTTTGGATATTTACTTCTATAAAGAATACGTTATCAACACATGATGTGTTTTGAACTGAACATACCGTTCGGTGCACTTTCTGATACTTGAACGTGTTTTGCAGGCCTGAGTCGTTGGGAATTGTTGTCGGGATTTCCTTCTTGGTCGTGGCAATCGTGTTTCAGTACTTTAACTTCAAATCAGATTCAAATGTGAGCAACCTAGCTTATAAAAAAGTTCACCATTTGAATTTGGATTAGCCTATTAAAAAAATGCTCATCGTGTCATTGTTGCTGGGACGCTAACCTTTTCTGTTTCGTGGCCGTGGATTATATATGTTTTTCAAAGATTAAATTGTTAATAATGTGACAATGCAGTGGCTTGTTGAATACAATGCAGCTTTGGCATCTATTTGCTTTATGACATTGCTTGGATTTGTAGATGATGTTCTTGATGTCCCCTGGAGAGTGTGAGTATTTTCTACTCAGTTTCTCTCTTAAGTTTTGTTTTCATTTCTAAGAATGATCCTCTAGCATGCTGCTGTTGTTATTCTAAATGAAATGGCTTCTTTTATTTGTTGTAAAGAGCAGGAAACTGCTATTGCCATCCTTTGCTGCTCTTCCTTTGTTGATGGCTTATGCTGGACACACAACTATTATAATCCCAAAGCCGTTGATTCCATATCTTGGAATGGATGTTTTAGATCTTGGTAAGATTATTTACGCATTAGTAGAGGTGGGATCCGTGAGCTCATGAATATGACATCGTATTTAGCAATTAGCAGAGGTTATGATGATATCGTACATACTATTAATGGCCTGGAGAGCTCATGAATATGACATCGTATAGTAGAGGTTCTTAGAGGTCTCGACCTGTGTGCACCCAAAGAATGGATTAGCTCTAAGGAGTTGGTTCTGAACGTCTTGGAAATGAGAGAAGAAATTTATACCACTTAGATTGTGAGATCCCATATCGGTTGGGGTGGAGGACGAATTTTTTTTTATAAAGATGTGGAAACCTCTCCCTAGCAGACTCGTTTTAAAAACCTTGAGGGGAAGCCCAAAAGGGAAAACTCACAGAGGACAATTTCTGCTAGCGGTGGACTTGGGCTGTTACAAATGGTATCAGAGCCAGACACTAGGCGTGCGCCAATGAGGAGAATAAGCCCTGAAGGGGGGTGGATTGGAGGGTCGCACATCGATTAGAGAAGCGAACGAGTGTCAGTGAGGTCGCTGGGCCCAGTTGGGGAGGAGAACGAAACATTCTTTATAAGAGTGTGGAAACCTCTCCCTAGCAGATACGTTTTAAAAACCTTGAGGAGGGAAAGCCCAAAGAGGACAATATCTGCTAGCGGTGGGCGTGGACTGTTACATAAACGCCTCTAAGAACCTAGTAGACTACCATGACACCCAAAAAGGAAAAAGGTAGCTCTCAGGCCATTAACAGTATGTACGATATCATAAAAAAAAAATACGATGTTAATAGATAATTTATGTTAGAGATGGACTCCGTGAGCTCATGAATATTATTTATGCATTTTCTCACAATTATTTATTAATTTCTACTAATTTGTGATTCGCAGGATGGATATATAAACTTTATATGGGACTGTTGGCAGTGTTCTGTACAAACTCCATTAACATTCATGCTGGTTTAAATGGCTTGGAAGTTGGGCAAACGGTTGTCATTGCATTTGCTGTAAGTATTGAACAAGCTGCAGTGATGTGATCCAATTTTCTTTTCTTGAGCATGACATGTCTTACCAATTTTCCAGATCTTGATTCACAATATCATGCAAATTGGAGCATCGACGGATCTCGAGTACAAGCAGGCGCACACGTTTTCTATTTATCTTGTTCAACCCCTATTAGCCACATCGTTGGGCTTGCTTGCTTACAATTGGTAATAGATATATCATGCTGTACAAAATTTGTGGTTGTACCAGTTTATCTTTCTGATGGCTTGCTTGATTTAGGTACCCTTCATCGGTCTTTGTTGGAGATACCTACACATACTTTGCTGGGATGACTATGGCTGTGGTTGGGATTTTAGGCCATTTTAGGTTTGTTCTTTGTTCCAAGTTTTAATCTTTTCATTCCACCTTCTGGCTTATCTTCACCTTTATATAAGTTGATAAATACCACAAATGAAAAACAAAAAGGTTTTCTCGTAGTGTTACTCGAGAGGAAGTGATTGCTTTGGCCTGTGACGTATTGTCGTCAGCCTCATGGTTTTAAAACGTGTCTACTAGGGTGAGGTTTTCACACCTTTATAAGGAATGTTTCGTTCCCCTCTCCAACTGATGTGGGATCTCACAATCCACCCTCTTGGGGTCTAGCGTCCTCACTGGCGTACCACCCGGTGTCTGGCTCTAGTACCATTTGTAACAGCCCAAGCCCACCTCTAGTAGATACTGTCTGCTTTGGCTCGTTATGTATCGCTGCCAGCCTCATGGTTTTAAAACGCGTCTACTAGGAAGAGGTTTCCACACCCTTATAAGGAATATTTCGTTCCTCTCTTCAACTAATGTGGGATCTCACAATCCACCTCCTTGCCATTAGCCCAAGCTTCAACTAGTAGATATTGTCCACTTTGGCCCATTACGCACCACCGTATCGCCGTCAGCCTCACGGTTTTAAAACGTGTCTACTAGGGAGAGGTTTCCACACTCTTATAAGAAATATTTCGTTCCCTTCTCCAATCGATGTAGGATCTCACAAGTGTGTGCAACCCTCTCTTGCCAATTTTCATTTATCTCTTCAAAGTTCTATCGTTTCTTTCTATCCAATCAGCCAAAGAAGATGGCTTTAGTATGACTCTTCCAAAGCATCCATAGCTTTCCCCCTTTCTCCTTGATACACTCAAGCCTAAACAACTGAAATGTTGTCTACCGATTCCATGTTTCAATCATATCCACGTGAAAAACCTCCTCAATTGGACGACATTTGTTCGACGATACTGTTTCAAGGATTTGGCAGTTATGGAAAGAAATCCTCGATTTCTTTGTCATGCCATACGTTCAAGTATTGGCGTTAATTGGGCTCTATTTGCATTAGTTCTTATCATTTTTTAAGAAACCGAGCTTTTATTGAGAAAAATGAAACGAAGTACTAAACAAACGGATCCTATCTAAGAGTATCAAACTCATGGTTATGGTTTTCATTGCTGCAGTGAAACTCTTCTGATCTTCTTTTTCCCTCAAGTTCTGAACTTCCTTCTCTCACTCCCCCAGGTTTGATCCTCTCTATCTGTGTGTAAGACTTAACTGTATAAGTTCATCGTTTAACGTGCAAGATGTATGCGTTCGCAGTTATTCGGATTTATCGCATGTCCACGTCATCGGTTACCTCGGTATTCGTTATCCTATCTCGATGTTCTTCTAAAAAAAGACATCCTCCTTCATAATTTAGTGTTCTTATTATTATCTTCTTGTCCTTAGGTTTGATCCTCAAACTGGATTACTGACTGGAACAAATGATGGAACACTAGTGAACGTTTTCTTGCGAATATTTGGGAGAAAAACAGAGAAATCACTCTGCACCTACCTTCTTGTTTTCCAGGTGATTTCCTCGCTTTTACTTTTTTCTTGTATTCAAAGGCAGAGCAACTCGAACAAACGATGGAACACTTCGGAGCTTGTTCTATTTTAGTCCTTGTACTTTCGATTAATCTGAAAATTAGTCTCTACCATCCATATTTAGCTAAAAGAGTCGAGTCAAATGCTTCTCTATGTTTTGTTCTGTCTAATCTTCTGATGATCGTGTCGTCGAGCAGGGCGTTTTCTGCTGCTTCTGTTTCTTGCTGAGGTATTTGCTTGCTGGATGGTACAAGTGATGTTGCAGCAATACAATGTTGGGTTTGAAGCTTTTTAGGATCCATGGAAGAGTTTCGACAATTTTTCGAGTAGTTTGAAATATATTCATGTAAAAGTGATGAACCATTTTGTTATCTGATAGGCAAACCAGAAAATGAAATGCTGTTGTGGGAATGTTTTGTGACTAACACATACTGTATTTTGACTTGAGAGAAAGGGGAAAAAATGGCTTGGTTTAGCTTAGAATTTTGTTTATCTTTGGTTGCATCACATCTAGATTGGAAGCTCCATGCGCATTTGGTTGAATGGGTGCCCGAGCAACTCCGACAACTTAAATAGAGTTTATAACCTAATTTAGCCCAACCCTCTATTTTCAAGGTGGGTTGGATGGTTGTTTTTTTAATTTTTTAAAAAAAAATCTATTTATCTTACATTGATAACTTAAATCTCACGAATCTCAAGTCATAACGCATTACAATGTCGAATATTCTTAATTTTTATAATAATTTTAATAGAAGGGTAGGTAGGGTTGAGTTTTAACCTTATTTTTTGGTTATTCGGGTTCATTCGACCAAAAAAACTGTTCATTTTTTAAAAAATTCGACCCAACTCAACCTGAAAAAATATAACTTAATCCAACCTTTGTAGTTTGGGTTGATTAGGTTCTCAACATGAACCATTTCTCGAAGTATGTGTCCAGATAGCCTAAAGTCTCGATCGTTAGCTCTCGGTCTTCTGATTAAAAAACATCGTTGATGGGTGCACTATTACAAGACTTTTTAGATTTGAACTAATTTAATATTTTTTTCAAAAAATAATTTACGTTCACCGGAGTATGGTTCCAAGGAAGGCATAGACACAACACGAGAGCTTTGGATTAAGAAACTATGAATGATGAAAATGAGAGCTAAATTAAGAATTTAATGTGAAAATTAAGGAGTTTGAGTCCACGCGCCTTCCCCCTCTAATGCAACCTACTCGCCATTTCATACAAATTCTCCAAGTTGCTTCTCTAAACCCTCGTCAAACCCTCTCTTCTTCATCATGAACATCTCTTCCCTTGCTTTCGACCCCACTTTTTTCCCCGCCACTAAATCCGCATCGCCGACATGCCGGAGACTCATCTCTGGACGCCATCCGGCTCTCTTTGTTTGCTGCTCTGCTAACCCCGCGGCGGCGGTAAGTTCGTCTGTGATTGTGCCGGAGTCGGCAAAGAAGGACGGACTGAAGCGAATTGGGGAACTCAGTCAAGTTTCTGGAGTGCTGGGATGCCAGTGGGGTGATGAAGGTAAAGGTAAACTCGTTGACATCTTGGCTCCACACTTTGAAATTGTCGCTCGCTGTCAGGTACTCTCAATATTTGATTGCTTTTTTTTTTTTTTTGTTTTTTTTTTCTTTGGAGGGTTTTGGGGCTTAGGTTTTTGTCTTTTTTCTTCTGCTTCTGCTATTGCATCTGGATTTATTGATTGACTTGCTAGTTTCTATTGCCTGTCAACCTTGTTTTCTCCTGTTTCAAATTTCAGCCTCTCTGTTTCTTTAGTTTGACCTTTTTGTCTCCATTTCTTAGCTTTCTTTTTGTTTCTAAAGCATATAAGCATCATCTCTAATCTTGAGTTGTTCTATTTGTAATAGTGACAGCAAAAGAGGGCTTTTGATTATAGATTGTCCAGTGTCCATTGTCGTGTTTTTATGTGATACCCTGATGTGAATGCTACTTTAGGTTTCTGAAAGATCAAACTGATTTGCAGGGTGGGGCTAATGCTGGGCACACAATATATAATGCAGAAGGAAAGAAGTTTGCTCTTCATCTCATCCCTTCTGGGATCCTTAATGAAAATACTACATGTGTTATTGGAAATGGAGTTGTGGTGCACGTGCCTGGTTTCTTTGAAGAAATTGATCGTTTAGAAGCAAGTGGAGTCTCGTGCAAGGGGAGGATCTTGGTTTCTGATCGGGCCCATCTGTTATTTGATTTCCATCAGGAGGTGGATGGGCTAAGAGAAGCTGAGCTAGCTAAGTCTTTCATTGGAACAACCAGGAGAGGAATTGGACCTTGTTACTCTAGTAAAGTGATTAGGAATGGCGTTAGAGTGGGAGATTTGAGGCACTTGGACACCCTTCCTCAAACTATGGACCTTCTACTCTCGGATGCTGCTTCGAGATTCAAAGATTTTAACTATACCCCTGAAGTTTTGAAGGAAGAAGTTGAGAAGTATAAAAGATATGCTGAGAGATTGGAACCATTTATCACTGACACGGTGCATTTCATTAATGAAGCCATCTCTTCGAATAAGAAGATTTTGGTTGAAGGCGGTCAAGCAACTATGCTTGACATTGACTTCGGGACATATCCTTTTGTAACATCCTCTAGTCCTTCAGCAGGTGGAATTTGCACTGGTCTTGGGATTGCTCCAAAAGTTGTGGGTGATCTTATTGGAGTGGTGAGTTTTTCTACTAAACTTTTCACTTCATTTTCATATATGCTTTGAAAGTATCTATGGAGGAACTCATGGTATCTAGAAAAACCTTTGAAAGTATGTAAACCATTATTCATCCTTGGGGAGACATTCAAGTATCATTGATCTTATTCTTTGGTGTATTAACGAAAAGCATGAGTGACAGTTTATATATTGTATATGCACACCCATAAGGTTCTCTGTCGATCTTTGCAGGTGAAGGCATACACTACTAGAGTTGGTTCTGGCCCTTTTCCTACAGAGATCTTAGGAAGAGGAGGTGACCTACTTAGGTCTGCTGGACATGAATTTGGTACCACAACTGGTCGTCCTCGTCGCTGTGGTTGGCTTGATATAGTTGCACTAAAGTACTGTTGTCAAATTAATGGCTTTTCTTCTCTGAATCTTACGAAGCTTGACGTTCTTTCGGAACTGCCTGAGATTCAACTGGGGGTTTCTTATCAGACACCAGATGGAACACCAGTCAAATCCTTTCCTGCTGATCTTAGTCTTCTTGAAGAAATAAAGGCAAGCAATTATGCATTACTTTTCTTATTTGTTTCTCATTTTCCCTACATTTTTCACGTGGTTTTTCAGTTTTACTTCCGTAAAGTTGTTGGAATGTTGGGACTCTGCTGCATATTTTGGATTTTCTTGGGTACTTGGTGTCTTCATTAAGATCAATTTTACTCAATTGTTTGTTTGGTGGGTATGGCTTTAAAAGATGAGCCAAAAGTTTATAGGTCTACGCCATTAATTCATGTGAATTTTTCAACTTGAGCAACTGTTTTGTTTGTGTAACTGTGTAGTAAGTTTCCAATCGTTTTCATGATAAATAGCTTGCATGTTTTCAAGTCATGGACTATATTAGGCATTCAAATTTTCTTAAATTCAAGATCTTGGAACACCTGGTTCTAAAATCTTAACAATATTATTTTAATTTTTCCCATTTGTCTCTCCTATGTGTAGGTGGAATATGAGACAGTGCCTGGATGGATGTGTGACATCTCTTCAATAAGAGACTATTCTGACCTTCCTAAGGCTGCACAAGAATATGTATCAAGGATTGAACAACATGTTGGCATACCTGTCCATTACGTAGGTGTCGGTCCAGGCCGTGATGCACTGTTATATAAATGATTCAGCTTGTCGGTTGATCCTTGACGATGTCGTTGGAGCTCCAAGTAAGGTTTCAGCTTGCACTGGTAGAGGAAATTCAACAATTTAACATAAGCATTTGAATGTGATATTTGTTGTTGAGGCTGTTGTAACATTTCCCATATGACTAGGAGAGGTTAATATAGGTGTTCCAAGGAAGGCTTTAATTAGCTTAGGAAATGGTATGGATTCAGATAGACCAACAAGAATAATTATTACCATACGACGATAATAACGAGTTCGAATCAATTTTTGGCGAAATTTATGTTAAATTTATCTGAGTTGAAAATGAAGTGTTGAAATTTGATTTTGAAATTGATATTCTAGAAATCTAAACTAGCTACCCGAAGACATTTTTAGAAAATTTATGGATCTTTTCTTATTTAGGTAGTTTGATATAAACTTGTGATTTGAAATGATGCTCTTTTCCTCGGGCAGTATATATATCATATGGAGGATCATGTTCTTATTCACATGGATATAGTCCATAAGGCTTCTTATGAATGAGTTCATGAGCGGGGAGAGCTTTCTCATTGTTAGCTAAATTGCGGGAGAGCTTTCTCATTGTTAGCTAAATTGGGGGAGAGTTTTCTCATTGTTAGCTAAATTGGGCCCGAGATGAAGATTATATTATGGTCTTTAAACGAGACCCAATTTATAAACTCTTTTATAATTTTCTTTTTAAATTGCAATGACTTTGGCAAAATGCTTGAGAGTGATGAGGAATGCTTTTATAGGGATGCACGGAAAGCTTCCTTAAGACCCGATTATTATAGATTTAGTACCAATCGTGACATTTGACGTCTATGACTTACCCTTTGCAGATTCGCTTTTTCTTCATTCCTACAATTTGTTAATTATGTTTTTGTCGATATATTTTCCCTCAAACAAACAGCTTTGAGGTCAAGAAAAGATTAGATCTGTTGTGGACGGAGGAGTACAGAAGAAGAGAGTAGACAGCTGTAGTGAGAATACTTAAAGCCATTTTAGATACGAAAAGACAGTTCAGGAGGAGTTAAAATTCGCAGATAGCACCACAAGGAACCTACCTTCTTTTTTTCTTGAGAGAGTAGATGTAATGTAAGAGTGGTGATAACCACTAATTGAATTAGGTGGTGATCCACTACAAATCCTTGCTTCATAGCATCTCATTGTTATACACAAGGCTTATCTTGGGTAGGTTTTGGGCCATCTTTATCTTCCAAACGACTGTCTTTTGCTGTCCTATCACAATAACTCATGACACTTGACAAGACGAACAACATTCATCTCAAACAATCTTTGAATCAAATGGAAGAAAAGGAAAATTTTGAAAGCAATCATAGTCTCAACAGTCCAAACCATTCAAAACCCTTTTAAGGCATGCCTTGTTTTCGCCCTCAAATCATTGATTGTAGCCCACAATATTTATGGGTCGAGAAAAGTTTTGATCTTTGTATACTTATTTGAAAACTACGTACTTGTTAAAGTAATGGAAAGATCAGATATGTCACTTATAAGGAATCAGTCTTGTGAAGTGACGATTTTGATATACCTTTTTAAATGTAGCATGTCTCTTACGGGAGCTTTTTATTTTGTCTTAGAGCAATTATTTTTTTCGTGTTGTCAAAGAGTTTTAACAGTAAAAATAGATGGTCAATACCGAATCGAAATCAAAGTCATTTAAGAATAAAGTTCAAATCACTATCTAATTATCTATTATATTATATATATTTTAGTTTAAGAGCTTTAATTGACAAGAGTGTAAATGGGTGGAAAGAAAAGCAATAAGCATATGAAATATTCCATGGCTAAATAGAAATATTTTTGTATCCTTCCAATTATGTGTAGCTAGTACTACTATTTAAGCATATACCTAAATTTATTGGTTGTGCATGTCACATTCATGTGCAAAAGAAAAAAAATTGACACGGGTAGATGTCGAACTTATGTTTAGGTCCAATTTGAAGATTTTTTTTTTGAAGACTTACATGATGATCATGTTTTGTGTTGGGAATTTGGAGAGCTTGACATGTATCAATTCAAGTCCACCGATAGGAGATATTATTCGCTTTGACTCATTACGCATCGTCGTCAGCCTCACGATTTTAAAAAGCGTCTACTTGAGAAATGTTTTCCATTGCCTTATAAGAAATATTTCGTTCCTCTCTCCAACCAATATGAGATTTTATAATTCACTCTGTTGGGAGCCCAATGTCATTATTTGCACCCTGACTGATGCTTGGCTAATCGATGTAAACTAGTAAAGAGGGGTAAATAAATAAACTGTAACCACATCTGAATGATAGCAATCCTGTAGATAAGATGAAGTGATAACAAAACATGCTGAACTGACCGTGTTGGTCTATGAGTATAATCTTTACCCTTAAACGCAAGAAGTAAATAGTAAGAGATTGTCCGAAACATCAAGTGTCGAATATGAATTTCAAATCTTAATATGAATGACATTTTGCATTATATTATCTTATGCAGCAATTGAGATAGTGCATACTAGTTGTGCCTCACATTTGAAGAAAACTCTCAAAATGTCAGAAGATACCTAAAACATCTAGGTGTTTTCTTTAGACTCTCTTTCATGTTTTTTCTCAAAGTTTTTATAAGGCGTATGTTAGGGAGAAGTTTACACACCCTTATAAAGGAAGATTCGCTCTTCTCCCCAATCGATATGGGATCTCACAATCTACCTCCTTAAGGTTTAGTGTCCTTGTTGACACTCGTTCTCTTCTTCAATCGATGTGCGACTCCTCAATTCAGTCTCTTTGAGGCCCAGCGTCTTTGCTGGCACACTGTCTCGTGTCTACCTCTTTAGGGCCCAACTTTCTCAATGATATATCGCCTAGTGTCTGACTCTAATACCGAAAAATAATGTGAAAAAGAAAGTAGAAAGGAGATTTTGGGTGGGTGCCTAAAAGGGCCCTCTCTTCTGTTCATGACATTACATAGTTTTTGGTGTGCAATCTTGCTTTTGAGTAAGGGAAAGTTTTTGTGGCTTCCAAAGTCCTTTGCTTTTAGGTTCAAACACAGTTTGAATATTGGGCCTTTAGGATCTATAAGTGATACCTAACCCAATCTATTGATGGCACATGCTTTCCAATATTCAAACAGTGAATGGTGACTTATCAAGCATCATGCACTAAACATTATATTCACCTTTTCTCAAAATTTATAACATCATTACAAAACCCTATCAATATAACCCATCAAACCATACATCCTAAACCCGTTTTCCTTTTATTGAATGTCACGGCCCAATTTTTGAGATTTCGAATCATAGATTATGACTAAAAAGAAATGACAAAAGTACGATAAAGTTTATTACAAAACGGGAACGGGAACGAAATAAAAATTAATCAATAAACTCTAAAAGTACACAAGTGACTAAAGCCTTGAGACGGCCCCCTCTGTGATTGTGCAGATCCCGAATGCTCCCTACCTCGACCAACCGTCAACGATCACCTGAAAAAGAAAAGTAGAATCGGATGAGTATAAAACTTTCAATTACCTACTTGTATTCTCTGATCCCATCCTTATCCTAGTAAGTTATCATGGGTTTTCTCTAGGCTCTAGGATGTTGAGGTTTAAGTTCTACAGCTATCGAGGTTCTGAAAAGGTCTCAAATGTCCAAACAATTCTCTTGCTTATATAAGTTATATAATATAAATGTATAAAATTTAACGTGTTAAATGTGCATCCGATCGATATATAAATGAGCCGAATTGATGTTGTTTTTGAAGACCAAAAGAAAACAACATTTTAGTCGAAGCAAGAAAGATAGTGTTGAAGAAACGTCTCTTCTTGCTGGTTGCCTAGCTCGAACAAATATAAGAATGAGATGAGTAGACAACGCATGAAGGGTGGGTATACAAGCACTTAACGAAGAGGCTAAAAAGAAGTATGTAAAGGCTACCAAATAGCTTGTTTGAGTTGCTAGAGTAATGTGTGCATTCTATGGAATTTGGCATCTTATCGTTGTAGATACCTCAAACTAGGCCTCTTTTCTTTCTATACTTGTGTTTCTTCAAGTGGGTTGTGAGAGAACCCTCCAAACAATTCAATTTTTTGACCAATCCATTTACTCATATGCTTTTGTAGACATGATATGAGTGCTTCAAACTCTCCCAACATGGTCAAACTTCATTTATGTATCTTCTACTCAAGATTTTGGTACAATCTTCATGTCGAGCATGTTTGAGAAGATCAATCCCTTCAACAAAACCGTGTTTGAAGAAGTTAGTTGGTTGAAACTCATGCTAGCTTAAACTACGTCAATCGCTCCTTAGTTGGGAGGATTGAACTTGAAGCTTGATGGGACACTTTGTTTCGGTGAAATCTCACATCGTTTTGAGAGATGAACGAGTACCAGTGAAGATATTGGGCCCTGAAAAGGGGTGAATTGTGAGATCCCACGTTAGCAAAGGCTTACCATAAACTTAGATGTGAAATTCTAGCCTTTAAAAAGTCTTGTGAAATTCTAGACTTCTGCGGCTTAGCTCCCACGTAGCCCTCTCTGCTATTAAAGGAGTATACTGTAACGACTTAAGTTCACGGTTAACAGATGTTGTCTTCTTTGAACTTTCTCTCAAAATTTTTAAAACGTGTTTGCTTGGTAGAGGTTTCCAAGCCCTTATATAGAATGATTTGTTCTCCTCCCCAACCGATGTGGGATCTCACAATCCACTTTTTTCGGGGCCCAACGTCCTCGCTGACACTCATTTCCTTCTCCAATCGATGTGCGATCTACCCAATCCACCCCCTTTGGGGCCTAGCATCCTTGCTGGCACACCACCTCATGTCCACCTCCCTTCGGGGCTCAGCCTCCTCGTGGCACACCAACTCGTGTCCGCCCACTTGAGGCTCAGCCTCCTCGCTGACACATCACTCAATGTCTAGCTCTAGTACGATTTGTAATGGCCGAAACCCACCATTAATAGATATTGTCCTCTTCATGGTTTTCCGGCTTCCCCTCAAAGTTTTTAAAACGCGTATGCTAGGGAGATATATATTTTCACACCCTTATAAAAAATACTTCATTTTTCTCCTCAACCAATGTGAGATCTCAGAGATACATACATATACATAATGTTGATGAAATCATGCTTTGAGTACATTAATTTTGTAGCTTAAAAAGAATATTCGTATAACCTTTGTAGAGTTTTTGTCGGACTTCTTTCAAAATTAGGTCAAAAGATGAATAGATTGGCTTGAAAACTAGGCTTTTATCTCTTAGTTAGAGGTATGATTTCTTTCATGCTTCAACCCGTTTTATATAGTGTTGAACTTTTTTACCTTATTTAGTTAATTTTCTCGATCTCTTATACTCGTGATTATGACTCAATTTCACTGCTAATAAATAAATTATGTATCGATTCAAATCTTAACGCAAAATAGTCGCTTTCTTTTGTGGTTTAAATGTTTAAAATCTCCACTATGAAGGGTTCTTATATGGAGAAAATCACATGATTGTTTAAATGTATTAAGTCTCCACTATGAAGGGTTCTTGTGGGCAGAAAATCTTGATCCACAATCACATGAGTGGAGGCTTAGGTGCCATACCTACCATATACCTTTTACTTCACTTTTCTCATCAAATCTTATAAGCTTATGAAAATCAAACTTTCTTTTAACAAAAATATATAATTTTGGGTGAAGTCGAGCTCGGATTAACCAACCAGAATGCGACATGTGGTGCACTATGAGCACAACAATTGCTCCCCCCGGCGCATGGCTATTCTCGCGTGGGTGGTTCCTCCTCCACGTGTGAGAGGTATTTTCTGACTCATTCGACCTCTGTTTGATTGTTTTTTCACTCCAATTTTGACACTAACCCTAATTGGCTTGAATGAGGACCTCCAGAGAAATATTAGAAATTTTGGAGCCTCAACACGTTGAAAAGCCATGTCATTTAAGTAAGTTGCCACACTGACTTTAGTCAGATAATACCTATAGGGATCGTTTGGAGGTGCTAGCATACGAGAATTCCTTAACTTAGGCGATTAGACAATGCATGTTAAGGATTTTGGAAGTGGATGACCATGTATGTTGTGAAAAATGACCATTATGCCCTCGATTGAGATTTTCGTTAAACATGCTGTTATATGTTTTAGTGCAAAGCTACAAATAGAATATGCATGACTAGAATATGAGTTAGGGCAATACAATGAGCAAGCTATGTAAGACATAAAAATTACCAAAAATCGAGTGGTAGAGACGTGCTCAGGAGGTGACACGTGTCATAAAGGAGAAAATCCAAAGAAGTCCTTATGCTCGGTGGGACACAAACCGTAGCCTAGCATGCGATTACATAGAGGGGTCGTAAATAGTATGTATGGTATCACTAGGGCCTCCATCTCCTATTTCTCCAATACACCATTAGCTTAATCAGTGACCTAGGTTGGACGTAATAATGCCCTTGTCGAGTAGTAGGTATACAGGAACAATATCATTGAGCTTGACCTAGATCAGATAAGATAACACGTCGAGGCGAATAAGAGCCCTTATCTTGTGGAAATAGTTAGGGACCTTTTGAACAAGGCCTCTATATTATAAACTCGTTTGGAGAGAAGGTGAGGGACCATACAAGTAGACTCCATTGTGGAAGGATTGCCAATTAACCTTACACAGAGATGTTTAGGGAGACATATCATACTTTCCTATAATATATCGTGAGATTGCGCATCTACCTAAGATACCAGTCTTTCGCTACTCGGACAAAATATGTAGATCAATAAAAAGATGAATTATTGATGGATAGAATCCGACTATTTTTTCCACATTAAAAGATGAATAAAAGGGGTGTTGGGATTCACAAAAAAGAGGGTGAAAGACAAAGGGACATGATAAGAGTGGAATGTAAGTATGAGGGGAAACATGATTAAAGTAATGCCTTTTTTTCACTTTAATCTTGTGTTCTTCTACTCTCCTAGGTGTTTTTTTTAAACCCTCTTTTACAACCATTGTCTTTTTCTCCTCAACATGATGATGACGAGGACTCCAACGAGGATGATGTGGCAATGGTCCAATTGACATCAGCCTCCTCGAAATGCTATTATATTCAACTAGGTAAAAACTTGTCTATATTCAACTCAAATCATAAATATTGGATTAAGTTAGATTTTTTTTTTTCACTTAGGAGTTAGGTCGAATTTTTGGAAAACTGAAAAAATTTGAGTCTGTGGCACGTTTACATTTCTTTAGTTAAGTCAACTCAACCAACTTGAAATTAGGGTTACAATCTAACTCTACTCTACCCTACTTTTAAGGTTTACGAATATTAAGAATATTTGACATTTGTAACTAATATTAGTGATCTACGGTTCCTTGTGAATACTAGATATTTGAACTTTTTAAGTAACTAAGAAACAATCTAACCCGGGTTGAGAACTCTATTCGAGTTGCTCGAAATCACCCACCAAAACAATTTAAAATTTCAAGTTGATCCAAAAGATTTCTCTAATAACCCAATTTGATCCGTGTACACCATACATTTGGGTTGATATGGATAATTTTATCATTAGTTACAATGAACTAAAGATATGATCTTTATAAAAGTTTGTGTAAATCAAGTTTTTTTTTTTTTTTTTTTTTTTTTTTTTTTTTTTTTTTTTTTTTTTTT
>NW_019272046.1:266932-276362 GCF_002738345.1 Cucurbita maxima
TTTTTTTTTTTTTTTTTTTTTTTTTTTTTTTTTTTTTTTTTTTTTTTTTTTTTTTAAATAACACAAAATGCTTGAGATTCCTTCGGGATAGGGAAATATTATATACGAGTTAACATCTTTTTGGTCTGATGTCTTTTGACCTAACATGTTCTTCTTTTGGAATGCATGTTGGTCTCCCATTGAAGTGATTTGGTTCATATTTTTATGTCTTTTCTTGTGGGGCTTGTACGTTAAAAATCACGTGTTTAGGGATATGAAAGATTATAAGCTTCTTTTCGTCGTGTTTGTGTTTTGAAATGCACTTCAAGGGCTTCGACACCACGAGTTTGCGTTTTGAAAACAAAAAGGAATATAAATAATAAAGTATAGAACGAATCAGACTAAATCATGACATGCGTTTAAATTGGTGTAAGTAACGAGCCAACTATACTGTTTGTGTAAATTTCTACTAAAAAACTAGAACCTAGTTAATAGAGTTATTTCGTCGTGTTTCATCTTTCGCGTCAGCAAATTCATAGTAGACTTCATTATCTACATAATAGGTTCGTTGGAGTAGGGGCCAATACAAAAGTATTTAGTAAATAGTTCATACCTAGTGAGACTCATATATAAGACAAAGCAAAAATCATGTTGTTTATAGGTATCCTAACGTGCTTATCGAAAGTTAATAATAGGAGCATCATCATCGACATACTCGGACAAGTAAAATAAGATAAGACTTGCCCAACACAAGAATTTTCGCATCATGCATGCCCCTAACACATGAATTTTGCACCGATCGGCTTCACTTAACATCATGTTTAGACCTAACCAAAGTTGTCCAAGACCTTTCGAGAAGTATAGACTCGTGACCAATGTTACCAAGGTCTTAACACTTCTCTACGAAGTTTGTTGTTCGACCTTGACCATTTAAACCCTAGGCCTTGAACATGACTATTTGTACCCAAGATGCATTGATGATTTTGCTGTGCATGTCGGCGTGATTGGGCCCATAACCCACCGATCCTAGGAATGAAACCTAGCTCTAAAACCATTTATAATAACCAAGTCCAGCGCTAGTAGATATTGTCCTCTTTAGGCATTCTCTTCGGGCTTCCCTCAAAATTTTTAAAACACGTCTACTAGGGAAAGGTTTCCACACTCTTATAAGAATGTTTCGTTCCTCACTCCAACCAATGTGAGATCTCACATAGGTAGTCCAAATTGGTCGAGTTATCATATCATTTGAACACGCCTATTCAACTGAATAACATTCGTTCATTCAAGAACTTTATTATCGACCAAAGTGAAAATTTATTTATTCAAATGACTAAGAAAGCCTGAAAACTTGGTCATTGGAATACTTAGAGTTTGAATTACTAATACCAATTCCACTACAAATGTGAAACGGTAATATATTAGGAATTATACATGGGATTAACTCAAAATTTCAGGTTGGTCGGGTTGGTGACGTGAGCAACTCCATAGAGTTCACAACTCAACCCAATCCGATCTACTTTCGGGTTAGGTTAGATTGTCAAGTTATCCTTTTCCTTTTTAATGATTTAGAAAATTATATTTATTTACCTCAATAGCTAAAATCTTAAAAATCTCAAATATCAAAGATTCTTTAGTCACAACGCATCGTCAATACAAACGTCAAATATTCTTTCATAATAATTTTTAAAATAGGATAGGGTTGAGTTGGGTTTAACCCTATTTCAAGGTTGGTCAGATTGACCCGACCAAAAGTCTTATAAACTTCAAATATCAAATGTTCATTAGTCACAGTGCATTGTTAATACAAATGTCAAATATTCTTAATCTGCAAAGTACAGAAGAGTTGAGTTTAACCCTAATTCCGAGTTGGTCAGGTTGATCCAACAAAAAAAAAAAAAAAAAAATCAGCCCAACCCAAATGGAAAAAAATCTAACCCAACTCAACTTTTATAGCTCGAGTTAGACCGTCTGAATTGGTCGGATTCCCAAATCATATGAACAATCTTTTTATGGAAGGATATTATGATTGTGGAAGGATAGTATGATTGGTGGGTTGTGAATGAGCCATGTGGAAGATTATCTAAAACATTTCCAAGGCCCTTTTGATTATTATATTGTTGCCTTTGTTTGTATTAAGTAGATTACTTCTTGTTTTCAAACAATGGGTTATTTTGTTTGTCTCTTCATGCCATCCCACTTTTGCTATTTCAAATGTTTTTTATGATGCCACTATCTCATTTTTCATCGTTCTATTGTCGTTCTTCCTCTTGTCGATAAATATCTCTCCGTTTTGATCATCTCTTTTGCTTTCACTTCTGAATATCTCTCTCGCAAAACTCTGTTGCTCGATCATCTCTTTTAGTTTGTTCCTGTACCTAACTACAAATGATTGATTTGAATTATACAATAACATCTTACTCAAGTCATCAAACGTATAAAATAAAATAAAATAAAATTACCTATTATCAAACAGACCTAAACTTAGGGGTGTATAGCCCGAATAGGGTTCACAACACTTCACTCACATAAGTTACAAGCAACCCTAATAGTAGGGTTGGATTGTTGGAACCCTATTTTCAGGTTAGCTAGGTTGACCAAACCAACACAATGACAACCCACAACCAGAACAAAAAAAATTTATTTAAAAAGATTTAGTCCATCCCAAATAGAAAAAATATTCAACCCAACTAGACTTTTATGGTTTTAGTTGTATAGTCCAAATTCATCAGATCATCGAATCATATAAACATTTCTACATAGATCGAAGAACGAAGAGAGTAGTGTGAAAATCATTGAAGCATCAATAATATTGTTTTTAGGGTTTGAAATTATCAAAGTAGATTGTGTTATTGATGCCAATATTTGAGACAACAAAGTGAGTTAATAAGGTAAAAATAGAAACACATTCACTCAAAAACATGTGATTTTCAAAGGGATGCTCATAAGGTCTCCCAATAAAGAAAAGGTAAGTGTTTAATAATATCCAAAATAGAAGGATATGGGGCACATAATGCAACCCATTCTTATTATAACAACATTTTATACCTTTTTTTTAGTGTTTCTTCCACTTTCTCTTCACAATTTTTTGTTCAATAAATATATTATCTTAAACTTCTTATATCCTTTCTCTACAAACTACACACAAACAGGCCCCTACTTGCTAACACCAAACACCCAAATATTCTTGGGTATATAGGACTGCCTTCACATGTGTATGCACCAAATATTCTTCCCTACCTTTCTTTTTTCGGATCAAAAGCTTACGTTCATTGCTTGTCAAAATCGATCATCAAATACTGTTACGTTGTACCTTTGATTACTTTTCGAAGTACGGGACATTTCATGGTTTTGAACATGATCACGAGACTTTTAACAGTCTAGTTCTTCATTATTTTGATGTTTGATAACTGCTGCAAATGTTATTTTATCCAAAATAGAGAAAAAGAATCAGCTACTTTTCTAAAGAACTCTCATACAATTTAAATATACTCTCTACCCTTGTTTTGAGATGATGAGTTTGAAAGAAAAGTGTACTAATACGTGAAGGTTACAAACAGCTCAAGTTCACCGACAGTAGATATTGTCCTCTTTAAGTTTTTCCTTTTGAGCTTCCCCTCAAGGTTTTAAAACGCATCTACTATGGAGAGGGTCTAGCCCTACTCTGACCCGTATCTCGCACCGTTCGGTAACCTGACTCAAACACCATTTGTAATAGCCCAAACTCACTGCTAGCAAGTATTGTCCACTTTAGCCCGTTACATATCACCATCAACCTCACAGTTTCAAAACGCGTATGTTACAGAGAGGTTTTCCCACCCTTATAAAGAATGTTTCGCTCTCCAAGTTATAAGGGAATAGAACCCTCTCCCTAACAAATACGTTTTAAAACCATAAGACTGACGATAATACATAACGGACCAAAGCAAACGATAGGCGTTCTCCCTCCAACAACTCAACCACTCTCATGGGCCGGTCTTCAACTTTCAAACAAAGGAATAATAATAATAACAAAGAGAATATTGGGGCAAGTGATACTGAAATTAGAATCAATGCTATCCAATCAAACAATGAATGAATTTTATAATCTTGATATTAACATACCCTCAACATTCTTTATCTAAGCCTCCTCCTCCTCTTTTCAATCCCTTCCTTTTCTTGGGCCACTACCCTCCTTATGCAGATCACATGTCTATGGCCCCACCCCTTCCCAATCTTCTCTCTCTCTCTCTTACCCTCCATTAGAAGTTTGATGATGAAGCCACATACCTTTTTAAGTCCACAAAAAAGCTAAGGAATTATACATGCAGTAAATTGAGCTTTCTTTGCTGCTGCTTCTCTGAACTCATTCCATCTACATATATCTTTCATCTTTCCTTTTCTGACACTTCTTCTTCAGCACCTAGAAAGGGAAAAAAACAACTTTTAGTCCCTGAATCAAAGAAAAACATACATCAAAATCTAGGTGCAGTTCAATGCAATTGAGAGAATAACAAAACATTGACCATCACTGTTTGAATAACCTTTTGAAATTTATAATCAAGAACACAGTGAATGAAGAGATTTAAGAACAGACGTAAAAGAATCGACGGTTTCTACATTCGATTTTTATTTCCCCTTTGAAATATGTTTATTTGTCTACCTTCAACATAGCTATCATGCTTATTCTATTTACTTTTTCTAAGAACTACTATTGAGCTAGTTCACGTGCATATGTACTGAGTCTTTGACCTTACAAAGATCGGCATCGAGAGCCCCTTACGATGGTTTCGACCAAAATTTGTAGTAAGTAATCTAGATTGTGCTTACCCTTTTAAGCTTTTGATGGTTTGATCTCATATCTATACCATAACGATAAAAATCGACAGACCTCCTCAATATGATCATATACAAAGCTAAATATGAACATGTAAGAAATTCATGAAAATTATATAGAAAGAACTATATAGCTCGTTGGTAAGAGCTGTCAAAGCACAATATATACTCTTGTGAAGAAAAAAATGAAGTGGGTCCAAGATATCTGACTCCTCAGACACTCAGCTTGAAGAAGCATGAAACAGAGTAGGGGCCAGCCCGCCATTCACTCTGCAATAGAGAAATTAAATTCAAACTGTACCATATATGAACAGCAGACAAAAAGTGAAAATTCAGCCAATTACAGTGGTTTTGCAGCCGCATTCAGTGTGTAAAGAAGACGAACAGTGAATTTTGACAAGATTGGAATAAGGAGAAACATAAAATCTTTGCTTCATGCAGTAAACAACACCACTCTGCACCTTCCTCAATTAATGGTCAAGGTGATTTTTGTTTTCTTTCACTAAAATTTGGTTGAGAACTGTTCTTCAGAAAGTGTCAATCGAGAAAAGAAAAAGGAAAAGGAAATATTTATGTTTTTGCTTTTGCTTTTGGGCAGTTTTTTTATCTCCTCTGTTTTTTTTTTAACCTCAAAAAGGTGAACCAAAAGAACTACAGGTAGCTAGCTCGCCCAATGCCACCAACTATATGTTTGACTATGCCACCCAAGAACTTCTTTAAATTCTCTTTCATTCCACTTCATTCCTTAGGCTTTTCAGCACCTCTCCTTTTGCTCTCTCTCTCTCTCTCTCCCTCTTATTCTTTTTATCACTCTTTCTTTCTCTCCTTAAGGAAAGATGGGGTTGCCGCCTTCTGGCTTCATCAAACAAAGCATTATTTTCCTCAAGTTATACATAATTCTATACATCAGTTGCATACCTGACAGCACCAACCACCTTTTTGCAGCCCCAACAATTCCTCCCCATTTTGGTTCCTCTGATATATCCTCTTATGAACTGCAAACACTGGAATTGGATGGATACCTCAGCTTTGACAATAATCATAAAGCAGCAACCGATTTTGGAAACAGATACAATTTATACCCATTAGCTGTCTTACATCCAAAATCCGTCTCCGATATTTCGAACACGATAAACCATATTTTCAGCATGGGATATGCGTCTGACTTGACGGTTGCAGCTAGAGGCCATGGACATTCCATCCAAGGTCAAGCTCAAGCCTATAATGGTGTAGTTATCAATATGGAATCATTTCAGGGGCTAGAAATGAAAATAAATGCAGGGGAATTACCTTATGTGGACGTTTCAGCTGGAGAGCTGTGGATAAATATCCTGCATGAAACTCTTAAACAAGGGCTGGCACCAAAATCCTGGACAGATTACCTGCATCTTACTGTTGGAGGCACCTTGTCAAATGCTGGCATTAGTGGGCAGGCCTTCCGGCATGGACCCCAAATCAGCAACGTATATCAGCTCGAAGTTGTCACAGGTAATTTTCATGTAACATTGCTAGTCATTTCACAAAGAAGCAACTATTTCTTTCCTGGTAATGTTCTAGTTTTCTCAACTCATTGTTCTTAATAAAATGTTTCATGAGTGTTTGCTTCAACTAAACGCATTTCAAGGTTTGGAATTTCCTTAAAGATGTCTGAACTTTTGCAGGAAAAGGGGAGGTGTTTGCCTGTTCAGAGAATCAAAATGCAGACCTTTTCCATGCTGTTCTTGGCGGGCTTGGACAGTTTGGCATCATAACAAGGGCAAGGATTTCTTTGGAAAAGGCACCAAAAATGGTAAGGCCATATTCCATCCATTTCATTAAAGCGAGGTACACAAATTATGAAACACAATCCGTCACTTTTGACAGGTAAAATGGATAAGAGTACTTTACTCAGACTTCTCCAAATTTACAAGAGACCAAGAACATCTAATATCATCCAATGATCAATTTGATTATATTGAAGGATTTGTATTTATTAATAGAACTGGTCTCCTCAATAACTGGAGATCTTCTTTTAATCCCCAAGAACCACTGCAAGCCAGCAAATTCAATTCAGATGGAAAAGTTTTCTACTGCTTGGAAATAGCAAAGTACTTCAACCCAGATGAACTTGACTTTATAAACAAGGTGAGGAGTTTTGCCATCTAAAAACAAAAACAGCCCATAAAACACTGCTTGCTAACTTATTTTTCTTCTAATGCAGAAAGTTGAAAGCTTATTGACAGGATTGAACTATATTCCATCCACCCTCTTCACATCAGAAGTTACTTACCTGGCTTTCCTGGACCGTGTCCACGTCTCCGAAAACAAGCTACGAGCTAAAGGCTTATGGGAAATTCCTCATCCATGGCTAAATCTACTGATCCCTAGAACCCAAATACACGATTTTGCTCAAGAGGTCTTTGGTAACATCCTCAAGGATACTAGCAATGGCCCCATCATAATCTACCCAGTTAACAAATCCAAGTAATTGCCTCATAACTTAATTCATATATGAAAACTTTCTTTTTATCATGTTCTCAGTCTCATTCTTCTTTACTTTTCATTGGTTCAGATGGAACAACAAAACATCTTTGGCCACTCCAGAAGAGGAAGTTTTCTACTTAGTGGCTTTCTTATCTTCTGCAGTTCCATCTTCCATACGAACAGATGGGTTAGAACACATTTTAGCACAAAATCAAAGAATTTTGGATTACTGTATTGAGTACCTCCCTGGTGTCAAGCAATACCTCCCCCACTACAGCTCCCAAGAAGAATGGCGAGCTCACTTTGGCCCTAAGTGGCAAACTGTCTTGCAGAGGAAATCTAAGTATGATCCTTTGGCAATTCTTGCTCCTGGCCAGAGGATATTCCAAAAGGGGATTTCCTTCTTATGACAGTTGAATCTGAATAAGCAACAAATAACAAGTTCCTTGAAAAACTGTAAATTAATGAGAAACCACATTATGTTGCTAGGGATCTCATCAATTATCAGAAAAATAGAACAAACAAACACCTAAATATCATGTGGAATCAGAAACTTTAAACCAATGCCCAGTTGCTTGTCCCCAATAATATAATTGGGACAGTCCTGTTCTACCCATTTCTTATGCATTCATCTGTATATATACATATGCAATGAAGCTGATTTTCTTTAAAAAAACAACGAAAGCCATCCCTCTATAATCTAGTTTTCATCTGCATATTTAGGATTTTTTGATATGCAAGCATGGGACCAAGCATTCTATTTCTTCAAATTCTGGAGATATCAAAGATTTGAACACACAACTTCCGACTATATCATCCCTAACAATCGTATTCCGATCTATGCAAATTATATTGACAAAGCTAAAAATTCTCGCATACGAAACACAGCCATACTTCATTCAAAGCATTTGAAATTCATTCCCAACAATCTCTTCTTATTCTCAACTTTCCCGTTTTGATACAGGAAAATCAAAACGACCCATAAGAGAATACCGATCGCCCTAGATTGCAAGTGAAGAGTAGTCGATTGTAAAGGAAGAAAATGGAAAGATAACAGTAAGCTCATAAGATGGGCTGATCAATATGATCCAACTCTGGCGCAAAAGGAAGCCCTGTTGTACAAAATTTTCAATGGAAATGTTCAGAGCACAGGATGATCGAAGAACAAAATTGGGCAACATTTGGATCTTCGAATAGAATTCGCTTGCATACCCACTAAAAGATTTGATTGAACATGAAAGAAACTAAGTGGAGATCATTCGTTGTTGGTAAAGATTAAAATTCAATGCATAGACCGGACCCTGACATGGGAGGAGAATATTAGGGGTACCTTCGGTGAAGCCTTGGAGTGATTAGACTCGCCATGTTAATTTTGGTGGTCAAAGAAGTCTAATCATCTTAATTTTGGTGGTCAAGGGTAGTAATGATGCAAAGAGTTAGTGGGTGTATGTTGGAAATCATTTTTACTTTATTTAGTCTCAACTCCTATTTTCTTTTTCCCCTCCTCTTTAGCTTAGCCCTCTCCGATGGGGCAGAGATCGGAGACGGGATGAGAAGCTCATTTTTGTCAGCAGGTCGAGGTCGGAGACAGGAAGCTCATCTTTATCCTTGCCTCCTATTTCAATTTGACTATAGAGCAGGTCGAGGTCGGAAACTCATATTTATCCTTACCTCATATTTCAACAGGAAATTAACTTTGGTTCTAGTTTTATCTCTCTAAAACTTTTTATATTTCTTAACAATTAAGAATTTAATATACATTTTTTAAAATCTATTCATTAAAAAAAGAAAACTCTTTAATTATAATTTCTATTTTTCAATATAGTTTCTATAAAATAAAATTATAAAACATCCTAAATATTGGGATAATGGATGTTTGTTTGTGGTATGACTCGAAAGCGTAGGATAAACCGAACGAAGATAAAAATAATGAGAGAAATGGTGGTCTCCACATAAATATTACAAAACATTTATTAGTATATTAAAAAATTCTTTACATTTTTGTTAAGATTTTTCTAGAATAATCATTGGTATAAGAATATGGAAGCATAAAATTAGCATAAATTATGGGGGGGAAAATATGGAAATATTGCTCTGATCTCATAGTGATTGTCAAAAAAAAAAAAAAAAAAAAAAAAAAAAAAAAAAAAAAAAAAAAAAAAAAAAAAAAAAAAAA
>NW_019272046.1:277057-312560 GCF_002738345.1 Cucurbita maxima
AAAAAAAAAAAAAAAAAAAAAAAAAAAAAAAAAAAAAAAAAAAAAAAAAAAAAATTATCTGGCTGCTTGAGCCTGCGCATGCTCTAGAAGTTGGGTCACTAACTTGTAAGTACGCCCAGATAATGACTTCGTGTGGTCGATCAATTGCTCATGCCTGAAAACGAAGCGTGTCAATTTCATATTAACAATTATTACCAGAAGTTCTACAACCTCAAACTAATTGAGCCAAAACTAAGTCCAATTATAAGTTTTGGTCCTTGTAAACTTTCAAAATTTTGAAATTACAAGTTCGAAGGCTAGAGTTTTTCAAATGCCTAGCAGACCCAACCCTGAAAATTCAAGGATCAAAATTTCATTTGACTAAGAAGAACAGTACTCTGTGGCAGTAATCTAAGAGTTGTAAACATTTCACAGACATAGGACGGACTGTGAGCAAGGTTGAGAAAACGAAGGAAATAAACTTACACGTCAGGCTCGTTCGTTTCCATTATAACTGTTCCCGTCTTTGAATCAATCTTCGCATCAAGCTTTGACGTGCGCACGAGATTTACAATCCATCGCTCAGCTTCCTCATAATTCAAGTTCAACTTTTCAGCAAGGACGCTGCCATAAGTTACCAGCACTTGAGATATAACAACGAAATGAACCAAGAAAAGTCACAAGTTACAATGACAGAAGATATACAATAATGGTCAGGAAGTATTGTTTTACCAATACAAATCCTGAGAACTAAGCTTTATACATGAGAGAACCTCATTATTTAGCAGCACTAAAAGAGAGGAATTAGAATCAGATCTGTTATTAAACTGGCTGAAGGCGATCTTACTACAAGCTTAGAGTAAAACCTTTTTTCTTCCCCTTTTGCTCCCATCCAGCCCATTTTCAAGTGATAAGAATGGAGAACAGAGGAGGTAAACACAAACAAGAAACAAAGATGAGCTTCTCAAATTAGATATCTTAAAACTCATCTACAGTTCTAATCAATACAATTTGTATGATATAAATTTTAAATGCCCAATGAATATTGTTGACACCCGTTTGCAAATTTAAGCTCCCAAAAAAAGTAAAAAGGAGAGTGTTGTAAACTCGTAGAGTAGAAACCACAGACAAGTTTAAAAATGCTGAGAAGGTAAGCCAAAGGTCTTTTCTCTTGATTACGCAGCTAGCGTTACTATTTGTCAGTTTCCACGATGGTCACAGAAAATGTGTAGATATACAAGCATGTTATTTGTTCAGTGCACGTTCAATTCTATCATCATGATTTTTTACCCTCCAAAATCTTGCTTGATATACACTTTTCTATCGTACACAAGCAAAGAGTATCATTATTCACCTGATAAATAGCTATCAGTAGATAACAAATTTTAAGAGAGAATGAACAAGTACGCACCTCATATCAATACGCTGATGTATTCTGCAGAAAGTCTCAAAGACGAACAGACGAGCAGTTTCCAAAAACTCATCTCTCAAAGGAACGGTGGAAAGGTTTCCTTCTTCAAGCCTCTTTCCTAGGAAAGGATCGTTCAATATAACCTACATCGAGGACAAGTGGTAAATTATGCCTTGAAAACACAACAGAATTTTAAGAATTGACAGCATTTATCGTTCATGACCAGCTAAGACTTAGTAACCAAACCGTCCGAACCCCACCTCTTAAACAATGAACAAAAAGTACCATTGGAAATAAGAATATACTCTCTAATCACTCGTAAAGAAAAGAGAAGCAGGAAACTTACTTCTTCACACTCCCTCATCTTCTTTTGTGCCCCATCGAAATCATAATTGACATACACACAAGTCAAAAACTCTGTGATGGGATCATTATAGGAATATTGTTCTTGCTGAATAACCTTGATAAAATCTTTGAATTGTGGCCTCCGTCTTTTGTTAACAATGAATGCAGTGGCCAGATAGCGTAAAAGATGGGGAGCATTGGTTTGAATGGCATTTAAATACCTACAGAATAGAAAGGTATCACCTCATTAAAACAACAGGGAAAGGCCTGAATTAACTCGTCACTCAGATGGATCCTCTATTCTTAATTTATGTCACAAACTTATTTTCATGTTTTACTGTTAGACATGGGCCCTCATTATGAATATCCACATCCATTATCTCACCTACATAAGGGCATGTTTTTCGTTGTCTTCCATGACCTTATCATGGAGAACATATGAAGCATTATTTTTAAGAGGCTCCAATCAAGCAAAATGAGCCCTAAAGGAATTTTTTTTTAAGAAGATGTCTCCACATAATTAAGAATTGCAGATAATTAACTAATCAAAACAGGGAAGAGTACTTCTACATGTATTATCAATAAAAAGTAGTGAAAACAGGCAAGACCCAGTAGACTTACTTATCTTGATTAAACAGGTCAATTATCTGTGTTCTTCCATTCTCGTGATTGAAAAATATGAAGAGGCTCCAATGCATCAACCATATTCTGCCTTGCACTTGTTTCATCGGTGATGAGAAATTCTTGATTAGGCATCACAAGAAAGAAAGTCAGTAGAGCGATGGCATATATTGTACACACAAATAAAAAGAGCTAGATAGATCACCCCACCTTAGAGTCGATAATCTCTTTCAAACGATTAAGCTCCTCAACAGCAATATCCCAATTCTGCATTAAAATTTCAGCTGCCAATTTTCCCCATAGAGCACTCAGGCTCCTTTCACTGTCTGTGCATAAGGCTCTGTACTGATAGAGATAGTCAGCAGCACCAGAGTAGTTCCCACACTCGAACTGAAATTTGGCATATTGGTATAACGCTTCTATTTGATCTGGACCAATCTGGAAATAGGGTTTTACAAAACCCAAAAGGCTAATTCAATAACCACTCTCAATACTAAATGTAAAGTTAAAGAACCCCCAAACCAATCAAATGTAATAAGAGCTTTATGCAAAAGGAGGTAGGACATAAAAGAAAGAACATAAATAGCAGCACTGAGCTTCAACCAAGATGATATTACATCCGAACAAAGAATTGAACGTTGTTTATTGGAGAAGAGGCGTACAACAGAAAAAATAAATTGTAATTCTGAGACCATGAATGTACCTGATAACGATCATTAAGCATTTGAAGATTGTACTGCTTATCAGCCCTCAGTTCCTGAACAGCAGCCGGATTCTGCAGAAAAGCAACAAGTGGCGCTGCGGACTCCTCCAGAGCCTTAAGCCTCGCCACCACTTCCACCCTTCTATCCACCATATCTACACCAATCCCACCACAAACACGTCAACATACAAAAAAACCAAGCAACAAAATAAAAAACAAAGAGATGGCCATGCCTTGAGGAACATCGTCGGTGTGATACAGCGACTTGTGAATGTCCATGGCGTAATCAACCATGTTGGTCCTGTTGAGAAGCTCGATCTTGGCCTTGAGGATCTGCTCGTCAGGGTAAAACTGCCTCTCTTGAAGGAACTCGAGGAGAGGGAAAACAAGATGACGGTCCAAATTTGGAGCGATTCGCGGAGTTAGATCGTACTCCGCCATGGGAGAGTTGATTGTGCTTGATTATTTAGAATACAGAAAGCAAACGGTTTTGAGAAGAAATGAAGATAAAAACCCTAATCTTAAAAGTAAGGTATGGTGAAGTTGAGATGTAACTCAATTTTTCGAGTTGACCCGACACAAAATTATATATATATAAATTGTCAAATTCGTCATAACACTCATAATGATCAACTTTACGAAGATCCCATGGTATTCCGGAAGCTCGCTCGCAGCATTGGTCCTCATAACCCCCAATTTATTACCTCTTCTCCATAAATAATGCCTACTCCCTCAACTCGTTCTAAAAAAATAGGATCTTGTGTAATAAGTTTTTGATGTTCAGCAACTGCTGTCAAAAAATAATATCAGAAATCCAAACATTTATCTATCCATCCATGAGGTAGATCAGCCGCGACTCCCCCGATACGAAAATAATTATGCATCATTCTCATACCGGTGGCTGCTTCGAATATATCATATACTAATTCTCTTTCCCTGAAAATATAGAAGAAAGGAGTTTTTCGAGTCATATGTGTTGAAACTAATAATAGCTAATAATAGAATTTGAATTAGTTACGGAAGAGAAGGAGGAGGTGAATTCAAATTCATCCTCAAAATCATCCACAAAAATCTCAACCAATTCCGGGAATCCCCTATAAAAGGACCTCCCTCCCCATCACTCAAATCACTCCTCCTCTCAATCTCAATTCAGTTTTCTGTTGTCACCAACAACTGGTATCAGAGCGATCTTGCAGCAGCAGAAAAACAAGTTGAGAACTACGTTCAGCCCGCCATCCCGAGGTTCGATGGTCACTATGATCATTGGGCGATGTTGATAGAAAATTTTCTCAGATCAAAGGAGTTCTTTGATATGGTGGAAACAGGTTATGAAGAGCCAAATGAAGGCAAGATACTCTCAGCTGATCGACAGCAACTGTTGGCAGCATTGAAGTTGAAGGACCTGAAGGTCAAGAACTATTTATTTCAGTCCATTGATAGGACTATCTTGGAAACAATGCTTCAGAAGAAGACATCCAAGGAAATTTGGGACTCTATGAGGAGGAAGTATCAAGGCTCAACGAGAGTAAAACGTGCTCAACTACAGGCAGTTAGGAGAGACTTTGAAATTCTCCAAATGCAAAAGGGAGAAACGGTGAATGATTATATTGGCAAGGTTATAAGTCTTGCAAGTAAAATGAGGATGCATGGTGGTTCAATCACAGATGTTGCGATCGTAGAAAAGATTTTGCGATCACTAACACCAAAGTTCGATTACATTGTATGTTCTATCGAAGAAGCAAACAATGTCGAGGAAATGCAAATAGATGAACTCCAAAGCTCCCTATTAGTACATGAGCAGAGGCTCAATCGTACAAGTGCAATAGAGGAGATGACAACCTTAAAGATATCCACACCAAGTGAAACTTCAAGCTCTAGAGGTAGAGGGCAAAGAAGAGGCAGAGGTCGTGAGAGAGGCAGTCGAGAAAGAAGTGGAGATGTTGGCAGGTCAGCAGACCTAGTCAGAAACGATTATGACAACAAAGGCAAGAGGCACTTTGACAAGTCTAAGGTGAAATGTTACAGATGTAGACGCCTTGGACATTACAAAAATGAATGCTATACCAGGCTTCAAAAGGAGAAAAGAAATCAATCTAATTTTGTGGAGAGAAGAGAAGAAGAAACATTATTAATGTCATTCCATGCTATGAAGGTGGCAGATCAAGGTGTATGGGTCGTAGACTCTGGATGCAGCAATCATATGACAGGTTGTAAGGAATTCTTCTCAACTTTAGATGAAAATTTTCATACTACGGTCTCTCTTGGCAACAATTCATCTCTCCAAGTGATGGGGAAAGGAACCGTAGATATCAAGACTAGAAATGGCTTTGTAGAGTCTATTTCTAATGTATTCTACATTCCTGATCTGAAGGCCAACTTACTTAGTATCGGTCAGTTACAAGAAAAGGGGTATGTGATCACATTCCAAAATGATGAATGTGAAATTTATGACTCCAAAAGAGGATCGATTGCTAAGATGAAGATGACCACCAACCGTCTATATTCGTTGACGTTAAATATCGTTGCCAAAAGTTTGATGGTGAAGAAAGAAGATACCACTTGGCTTTGGCATTTTAGGTACGGTCATCTACACTTCAAAGGATTAAAGACGTTGTCCTCAAAGAAGATGGTAACTGGGTTGCCAGATATTACTCCACCAACGGAAATTTGCGAGAGCTGTGTAGTAGCAAAACATGAAAGAAACTCTTTTCCATCTGGAAAATCAAGAAGAGTTCAAGCAATTTTGGAGTTATTCATTCAGACATATGTGGTCCCATCTCTCCTGCATCAAATGGTAACAAGAAATATTTCACGACCCTCATCGATGATTTTAGTCGAAAAACATGGACTTATTTCTTGCACGCCAAATCAGAAGCCTTTGACTGCTTCAAAAAATTTTGTGCTACTATGAAAACCAAAACTGGAAGAAGAGTAAAGGTTTTAAGAACTGACAGAGGTGGAGAATTCTGCTCGAAAGAGTTTATTCAATTTTGTGAAGAGAAGGGCATACGGAGGCAATTAACAACAGCATATACACCACAACAAAATGGTGTGGCCGAAAGGAAAAACAGGACCATTCTGAACATGGTTCGAAGTTTACTAAATAAAGGAGAAGTCCCGAAGGAATTCTGGCCAGAAGCTGTTATGTGGTCCGTTCACATTCTTAATCGGAGCCCTACCTTTTCTGTTAGAGACATGACTCCACAAGAAGCATGGAGCGGAAGAAAACCTGCAGTAGACCACTTTAGAATCTTTGGGTGCATAGCATATGCACACGTTCCTGATGAGAAAAGGAAGAAACTTGAGGACAAGAGTTCGAAGTGTGTGTTCCTTGGAGTAAGCGAGACCTCTAAGGCATACAAGCTCTACGATCCTTTGACAAAGAAGGTGGTGGTGAGTTGTGATGTAGTCTTTGACGAAAATAAGACTTGGACATGGGAAGAAAAGATCACTGTGAATCAGCAGATTCCTGTAGATCTTGAAGAAGAACAAACTGAAGCTCCTATTCAGCCTCACTATGAGCATGGAGAGAGCTCATCACAAGCTCAACAAGAAGAACCAGTAGAAGAAGATCATGATCATAATCAAAGACATCCAAGAACAAGAAAAAGACCAAACTGGATGATTGATTATGAGATGGATTATGAATCAAGTGATAGTGGTTATTTTGCATTCTTTATGGATAGTGATCCAATTGTCTATGAAGAAGCAGTAAAAGAGAAGAAATGGAAGGAAGCTATGGACAGTGAAATCAAATCCATAGAGAAGAACAAGACTTGGGAGCTCACTGATCTTTCTAGAGGGCAGAAAACAATCGGAGTAAAATGGGTTTTCAAAACCAAGTTGAATGAAAACGGTGAGGTGGATAAGTACAAGGCGCGACTTGTTGCAAAAGGATACAAGACACTATCAGGCTCATCAAGGAGGTATTTGCACCAGTGGCACGTCAAGACACTATCAGGCTCATAATTTCTATTGCAGCACAGAAATCTTGGCCTATTTATCAACTTGATGTGAAATCAGCCTTCTTACATGGAGAGCTTCAAGAGGAAGTATATGTGGAGCAACCAGAAGGTTTTGTTCAAAAAGGCAAAGAGGAACAAGTATACAAGTTGAAGAAAGCTTTGTACGGTTTGAAGCAAGCTCCGAGGGCATGGTACAGTCGCATTGATTCTCATTTTGAAAAGATGGGATTCACTAAATGCCCGTATGAACATACGTTGTATGTGAAAACTGAAAAGGGAGATCTTGGCTTGATGAGATATTTTCTTGGAGTAGAAGTTACTCAAACTCCCGCAGGTAACTTTATCTGTCAGAAGAAGTATGCTCAAGAATTACTTGAAAGATTTAAATTGGATGAGCGCACATTTGGAACTCCATCAGAATTGGGTTTAAAGTTGCACAAGGACATTGACGGGCGAGAGGTTTATAATAGGTACTTCAAACAAATTGTGGGAAGTTTGATGTACCTAACTTCAACAAGACCAGACATCATGTATGCGGTTAGTATGATAAGTCGTTACATAGAGCATCCAACGGAAAAACATCTCAATGCAGCAAGAAGAATACTTCGTTATGTGAGAGGAACCTCTGATTTGGGGGTATTCTACAAAAAAGGAGATGATCCGAAGATAGTTGGCTATACAGATAGCGACTATGCAGGTGATATAGACGATCGTAAAAGTACTTCAGAAAGTATTTTCTTGATGAGTTCAGGAGCTATTTGCTGGTTTTCAAAGAAGCAACCTATTGTAACACTCTCAACGACAGAAGCAGAATTTGTGGCAGCAGCAGCATGCTCGTGCCAAGCAATTTGGTTAAGAAAAATGCTTGAAATTCTTAATCAGAAGCAACCAAGTACGACGGTTATATATTGTGATAATATGTCAACTATTAAGTTGTCTAAAAATTCTGTGTTGCATGGAAGGAGCAAGCACATCGATGTTCGATTTCATTTCTTGCGTGATTTGTGTAAAGAAGGCATTATTGAACTCAACTTTTGCCGAAGTGATGAACAAATCGCAGACCTATTGACAAAGCCCTTGAAACAACCATTGTTCGCTCAGAAGAAAGATGGGGATATGCAGAATCCAAGATGTATATCAAGAAGATGAAATGAAGTTCTCTGATTTCCGCAGAATTCAGTTTAAGGGGTGGTGTTGAAACTAATAATAGCTAATAATAGAATTTGAATTAGTTACGGAAGAGAAGGAGTAGGTGAATTCAAATTCATCCCCAAATTCATCCACAAAAATCTCAACCAATTCCGGGAATCCCCTATAAAAGGACCTCCCTCCCCATCACTCAAATCACTCCTCCTCTCAATCTCAATTCAGTTTTCTGTTGTCACCAACAATATGAACCCCCTTATTTCAAAAATGTCATTTTGACCTGATTTCATACAATTTTTCTTAAAAAAACGTAATTTTTTTGGTCAAATTACAAATTTATCCCTATGCTTTGATAAAACTTTATAAATTTTATCACCCGCGAGGTTTCATCGAACCTTAAAAATGAAATTTTATATGTAAAAACGATATGAAATTTATAACTAAACCATTGTTTTACAATCGTTTGAAAATATGGATTGAAATTATCGAGGCATGGTTTTAGCTTGTCATCGATATTTCACGTTTATGAGTTCAACATCGATCAATTTTTCTACGACCTTTGTTTATTTTTATTTTTTTTTTAATATTTAGATCTATTGAGATGAAAACTTTAGGGGAGAGAACTCTAACAGCCCATCTTTTCGAGATTTTGAATCACTAATACTACGTGGACTCGATAGTATAAAAAGACAATAAAAAATTTCAATTTTGAAGGAATAATTTGCAAATCAAGTACGTAAATTCAAAGATAAATTTTAGAACAAACAAAAACCAATTCTTGCTCGTAGTTAAATACAAAAGTGCTCACAAAATATTACAACTTCCAAAAGTACAAGTTAAATAGGAGATCGAGATTGAGACCGAAACCGATTTATGGTTACCCTTGAAGCTATATAGCTCTACACGCTCTCACCCACGACCAGGAACCAACGATCCATTTGAAAACATAAAAAATAGCAATAATCAGTATAAAAATACTCGGTAAACAACCAACTTATAGATTTTCGTTGAATTTTCTCTAATTTTTTAACTTTTAAAGCATAGTTTAACGATATTTTTAAAATACTTTTAAAAGTTTAAATATATTTTCGAAAGTTTAAAATTATATGGATAAGGTCAGACAGCTCTCTTCCATTCGTCGTGATATCTGTTTATTGTAAAACTATTTATTAACTGAGTTTTGATGTACTATTTATTAAAAATGATATCTTCCATTTTAAGCTGTGTTGTGATTATTTTTTATGACTACCGATAATTTGAAATTTTTAAATATTTTAAATTTATGTTTTTTTTTTCAAGTATTCTACATCTATAGCTCGAGTCTCTCGAGAAGCCAATTGTTACAACAATCAAAAGAAGTATAATGGACTCGAAACGTTCTCTGTCCGAATCCAACAAATTCCTATCGACTAAAATTATTGAAATCTGTACGCTACAAAGATTAAATTTCAAAATTTTATCAAAATGCAGTTCGATAATTGAAAGAAAAATTACCATTTTACCCTTATCTAACGCCGGATGTTTGATTCATTCAATTTAGCTATGGGACGAATTTTTTTTTTTGTCTTAATTAACTTTTGAAAATATATTTAAATTATATAGACTTATTAAGCTTTATTAAAAATATAAACATTAAAATAAAACAATTAATACACGCATACATGCCAGGAATAAAATAGTTATAAAAAAATATTTGATTTTTTAATTATTTTTTAAAATGGTGTTTTTAATATATATATATATATATATAAGTTGTCATACATATAAATCTATTTGTCAGGTAATTTTTATTTATATAGTAAATTATTTCCTTATTTTAGTAAAATACATTAATTTTCAGCAATTTACTTACAATTGATCATTAAAAAAACTAAATTAATATTTTAGTTTCTATATTTTAAATCTCAATTAAATTAATAAAAATATTTTAAATTTTCTAAAATATACTCGTAAATTTTTTAAAGTTTCAATACCATTTAAAAAAAAAACTTTAAAATATTATAATTTTGGATAAGACAGTTAATTATTTATTAAAAAATATCTTTAAATTTTTTTAATTTTCATTAATGTCCTTAATTTAAAAAAAAATACATTTTAATTTTTCTTTTAAAAATTTATTTTTAAAATTTAAAATTAATTTAAGGGCATGTTTTTAATTTTTTTTTTAAATCGTATCTTTTTATTAATAATAAAATTTAAATTAATTATAAGTTGATTTTCATTAAATTCAGTGAATCTATAATTATTATTTTCATTCAAATAATAACTCCAATAATAAAAAAAAAAAAAAATCAAAACGTCCGTAACTCATTTTTTATTTTTGTAACATTATATTATTTTTATATTCCCATTTATGTAAAATATTAATTTCTCCATTAAGCCTTTTTTTCCATAATTTGTCCAAAATTAATTATAAATACACAAAGGAAACAGCAACAAAAAGCGTTGCAGAGTAGCCATGGCCTTCTTCTTCAACAACAGACCTAACTATTTCCTTTTCTTTGCTGCTTTTTTCCTTCTTTCCTCCATTTCCAAGGCATCTGGTTCTGAAGTGGGTATGTCCTTTTTCCCTCCATTTTTTCCAAATCGTTCAACGTTCAATTCGATATAGACTTAAGTTTTACACATCTCTAATAACCATCGATTATAGATACGTATTTAGCTATTGTTCTAATGAGAAATGGGTATTGTCGAGTACGAAAAATAGTTTGTTTTTTCTTCTGAGTTCAGGGTATATCACAAGGACACAAAAAACAAAGTCGCCACAAGAGTACATGCCTTGATAGTATGCTTATTGTAAGTTGTCATGGAGAATAGGTTCATGCATTTTTTATGCATGTATTGACATTTATTTGGTTTATAATTCTCATTTATTTGGTTTATCTCTCCTATTACTTTTGTCATTTTGGTCAAAAACAATCCGGAGAAACTTTGTAAGAGAGATTTTGTAACTAAGAGTGTGAGAGATACATTTATAAACACTTTGATTACAGTGATGGGTTGCCACGTAGTGGATATAGGGAAATTTCTTGTCTCCGGACCACGTAAATCTTTGTGTCTCTTTGTTTAATCTCTGTTCGTGGGTGTGTGAGTATAATCGATCTTGCTTCCACTCCCACTTCCACTTCCGTTACAACAACCCCAAGGAATGATGTTTTACCAGATGCCTTCCTGTGAGGTCGAGTTCATGGCAACAATTAACATTTCTAGAAGAAGTTACTAATCGTAAAACGTTATTTATTTCGTTTCTTTTTGTTTGGATTATTCGTTTCGATTGAGAGTCAAAACCAACGCATTTATTGAACAGATGACGAATCTGCATTTACTTACTATGAGGGAACTGGAAAAGGGCCAAAAAGTTGGTGGAAGCTGAATCCAAAGTGGGAGTCATGTGGGAAGGGGAAGTATCAGTCTCCCATCAACATTGTGGAAGAAGAAGTGGTCGTTCTTCCTGAGCTTGGGAAGCTCCAAAGAGACTACAACCCAGCTCCGGCGCTGATCAAGAATCGGGGCCACGACATGACGGTATCGGTGCTACGTTAGAGTGGTTAGTGTCTAAGCTCGCCTCTAATGGTGTTTGTTTTGATATTATGTTCAGATAAGCTGGAAACAAGATGCTGGGAAGATTACAATCAATGGGACTCGTTACAGGTTGATCCAATGCCATTGGCATACCCTTTCTGAGCACTCTTTCAATGGAACAAGGTTTCTCTCTCTCTCTCTCTCTCACTCTTTTTTAGGGTTCTATTCACGAATTACATCAAAAATTGTCGAGTTAGGGTGTTTGAATCGTGGGTTGGGTTGGGTTAGCTTTGTGTAGCTCGAAGTTAAGTACTTGAGTCTATCGTGGCATTCAAGTACAACTTGAATTTTACGGCTTTTCTGAAGCTTAACTCAGTCTATGATGGCATTCAAGTATGACTCGAATCTTACGGTTTTACTCAAGGTCATTATCACATGTGTGCTAGTAGATATTCAAATCGAGATAAACTAGAACTTGGTAGACCTATAACAAAGGTGGAAATCAAACTAACATAGACCCTGTGGCTTAATTAGTAAATACGCGGTTGCTCACCCACCCCGCATATCCTCATCGTTGCCAAAAGAAAAAAAAACGTTGAGTATTAAAAATATGCTAAATTAATAAAAAATACGTTTGAAGAGTATTTTCGAAACTGTATTAAAAGTTTAGAGGTATTTTTGAAAATAGCGGTTTCCATCCAATACTAAACCAACAAGTAGCTTCGTCTCAGTAGACTCTTGGTGACACGACCGAGCAACAACATCAAGTGAAGGGTTGGGGAAGATCCCAGTAGCTAATTTTTTTTAACATTATCCTAATCAACCTTTACTCTGCTAACTAAGTTAAGATAAGGGCATGACTCTGATAATAGAGATGTCATTGTTTAACTCCGTTAAACTCTCAAAACAATCTCGTAGTAACGAAAATAGCGTCTATTACTTCACTTAGATTCTTTTTGATTAGTCAATATAGAACCCGAACATGGCAGTGGTCGGGATTTATAAGACGTGATATCTATATGTTATGAAACTTTGCAGACATGTTCTAGAGTTGCATATGGTTCATCAAAGCCAAGATAACAAGACCGCAGTTATTGGAATTGTATACAAATATGGACGACCTGATCCCTTCCTTTCAAGGGTATCTCTTACTTTCTTAAAATCATTTCAATTTTGTTGGGTTTTGGTCATTTTGATTTTGATTATTGAAGATTTTCATGAGATTTGTTGTTTGTGTGTGAAGCTGTTTCATCACATCAAATCAATTGGGAAAAAAGAAAAAGAAATTGGGATTGTGAATCCGGGAGACATCAAGTTCGGGAACAGAAAATATTACCGATATATTGGTTCTCTGACGGTTCCTCCATGTAGCGAAGGTGTCGTTTGGACGATACTCAAAAAGGTTTCTTCGTACTCACTTTCTTTTGTAATGTTACGAACATTAAAGTATTATAAACTAAAGTTCGTGAACAAATGAACTAAGTGTCGTTGAATTGGTATAGGTGAGAACAGTTTCACGAGATCAAGTGAGAGTTTTAGCTAATGCTATTCATGATGTGAGTATTTCCCGTTCTTTTGTTCTTAAGATTTGAGAAAATTACAATTTAATTCCTAAAATTTTGTTACCTTCCCGACTAGTTTTTTTGATCGATCAAATTGATGTTATAATATTTAAAAGAATATCTTTTAATATTATCTTGCATTTTATTTATTTATTTATTTATTTAAATTTCATATGTTTGGAACTTTAGGATTGGAAGAAAAATGCAAGGCCAGTACAACCCACGGGTGGAAGAAGAATTCAATTTTATACTCCACACAAGTGAAGGTACTTTCGTGGTTGGTTTACCTCAAAGCTTAAACGGAAATTAAAAGGAAATCGACATCCATTTATATCTCATAAACGGACTTAAATTTTACATATTTCGTTGGGTTTTCTGCTACAAGTTTCGTTAGCGCCTTCAACATTGGCTCTTTGAAATTGAGTCATAGATTCATAATTTATGTGTTTAGGGCGACTATGTACACTGAATATCATACGAGATGAAATGTCAAGAAGTTTGAGATGTTGATCGTATCGATTTCGACAAATATTTGTAACAAGTAAGAGACTCTTATGATTTAGAATCTAAATTCAGTGTCTAATGACTCTCCTAGTCTAATGTGTCTTTTGTGACATTGATATGACATATATCCCTCCCAATTTCACGTGTCCTTTGTGACCTGGATATGGCCTCGGAAACGAAACATTCCTTATAAGGGTGTGGAAACCTCTCTCTAGCAGACACGTTTTAAAATTGTGAGGCGGCAATACGTAACGAACCAAAGTGGACAATGTCTATTAGCGGTGGACTTGAGTTGTTACAAAAAGGTATCAGAACTAGTCACCAAATGGTGCATGACATTGATTGGAGTAGGGCTAGACCCTTTCCATAGTAGACACGTTTTAAAACTATGAGGCTGAAAATGAGATGTATATCTACTAGCAGTGAGCATGAACTATTACAATTTATCCCTTGTCACACGTGCCTAAAATGACATGTATCCCTCCTAGACTCACTCACCTGCCTTTTGTAACCTAGATATGACATCTATCCCTCCAAGTCTTGTGTGCCTGTTTGTGACCTAAATATGACATTTACCCCTCCCATTCTCACGTGTCTTTTGTGACTTTTGTGACTTGGATATGACACCTACATTTAATTGCTTAGGAGAGTGAAGATAGATCCTACTCCCTATAAATCAATGCAGGTCATTTCAACGTGTTTTATCTTCAATTACATGGTTCTTACGAGATTCTCTCGAAGGTCATCTAGCATAGTATCCAAGTCAAACCCATTAAATTTTGGAGTTCTAATAATTGACCATTTCTTGTTTGTATAGCCTCAAGATCCTTCTCGTTCATATGTCATGTTGATTTATTTATGTACTCCTCATTTTCTCAAGAGTTACATTATCCTCTAGAGTTCATCTTCAAACGATGACATATTAGGACATATCTCACTTTAACACCATTTCCAACCCTCTTCGGCTAAGATTGGAAACCTGAATACCTAACAACCTCTCTTAATTAACCTGAATACCTATCAATGCTAGGTTATTCGTTGCACGTCACATCATTATATTGATACAATTGACTTAAATTTTACTGTCAAATGCAAAACTGGAAACCGAGGAAGGAAAACAGGTAATAGTTGAGACATTCATGGAACTATCATTGAATACTTAAGATAGCCAACTTATACATAAACAAAGAGCGTTGATACGGATAAGGCTACATACATATAGTTTCTATCAAACACAACAGATATTCAAAAGAAAAACCAAAGAAAACTCAAGCTTTACACTGACCACAAACGCTGGAATAAAGGCTGAAAAACTCATCAGGCGATGAGGAATGGCAGGACGGTCAGCATGAACGCCTCGTAACTGAAGGTTGCAGAACCCGAATATGTGGTGTCCTTTTCCTTGAATTTCTCAGTCAGTCCCTGTAATTTATAACATCAAAAGCACTTCAGTTTTAGCCTTTTCTTCCTCCCATGGCATCAAAATGTTTGCAGAAGCCACAAAAACCGTCAAGAGTTCACAATGCCAGTGTGAAAAAACATTATGAACAATTTACTTGAAGCGAAATCCGATAGTAAGTGACTAATTGATGGCCACAGGCACTAAAATGGTGTAAAACATATTCAGGCTATTCATAGGCATCGACATGAATGAAAAAAAATCGAGTTCCGAGTTTTGTAGTAGATCTAAAGACGAGTAGGCAAGAATGCAGAACTAAATACACGGATGATGCCATCACTTCTAACCAGTATATGTCGTAATATACGAAAGATATATGAAAATAAAATTATTCAGAAGCTCACCTTGACCGTAAGGCAGCACCTGCATTTGCAAAAAGGAAAAAAACAATGAGAATATTGATAATGGAAACTTCAAGCTCAAGTATCATGTAGAGTAAGGGGGAGAAACGTACTCTATGAAATTATCATATTCAATGGCCTTGCTCTTCCCACCACTTTTGTCGAACTTAGACACGAGCAAGTCCAAGACCATCGGTGAGACTGCGAAGCCCAAACTCAAAAGTGCTTCTCGCAACTCATTGTAATCGATTTTTCCACTTCTATCTGAATCAAATCTCTCAAAAATACCCTGACAAAGATGCAATAAATACTCAGTTTCATAGACCAACAGATAAAGTTGGGCTAAAACAATATCAATTATTCAGCTTACCCTCCAGCTCTGAAGACCATAAAACAGAGCAATGAACTCCTTGGGTCCTGTTTTTCAGAAAAGAAATGCAAAAGACAGTGTCAATAGAAAAGTAAAAGGCACGATTTAAAGATGAACAACCCAGCATAATATATCAAATCTATAGCAGCATTGTCCGCCCATTCAAATCACCAAGGCTTGTTCAAGATCAAGTACATTGAAAAAGTCATAATCATAATAATAAAATAAGATGCTTCGAACAGATAAAGAAATGGAAATTAAACTACATACTCTATTCAAAAGACGAGGCTTTGAATAACTTCAAAAAAATACTTGCATAATAACAGAGACTGTATTAACACGAAAGCTTTTGAGGTATGAAAAGTCAAATAACTTTAACCACAAGTTAGAAAATAGTGAAATTCGTGCAACCACCACAGCTAATATAAGTCCAAATAGCAGGTTCGAAATTTTCTTAATACATTTTGAATAAAACTTAAAATAACTTCACCAACTTATCGCAGACAAAATCACTGGGAGATTTCTTGTATAGAAATACAAAGTATTCGGGTTCTTCTAGTGAATATATCATGCAGAATACCTCATAGATAAGATTTATGAACTTTATGAACTAATCAACTACTAGTAATAACAATCAATCTTAATCACTAAAAAGGCATATTTCAATTCAGTGCAATTATATGAAATTCACCTCGAATGTTTTGACACTGAACGGATGACCTGTTCCCATCCGTTCAATTTATAAAAAGTACTTCATCTTTTTCAGTTTATTTTTCGATTGAAATTAGCTGAAACTAATAATAGATGTCCGGATCAGGGTCGCCCCTGACCCACTGACCAACTGTTTGTCTTTTTGCTCTAACCTGGGTTCTCCAGATTCCCACAGGTTCTCTTTTCTTCCTTTTTTTTTTGTTCATCATTACTGTTGTTGATTTAAGAAACTAAAATCTCATGAAATTTCCTATTTCCAGGGCAAACAAAAAGGCGAAAGAGGGAGTAAGTAAGATTACCGATCTTCCTTGTGTTCGTGTTGGTGAAATGGTACATGAGGAGATGAACAGTTCTGATGCTAAACTTCTGATTATACGAAGATAGAACACCTTGCAACTCCTTATCATCAATAAACCCGCTCCCATCCTGATCGGCTACTTGAAAACAGGTAACAATGCTCGGATCAGTACCAGGCGGAAAAGCCGACGGCAAGAGTGAGGCGAAAGGGCTTCCATAAGCAGATGGCGGTGGATAACCATGACCGCCGTAAGACTGATGACTTCCACCAACTCCGCCGTGAGACTGATTAGGCTTGTCCTTGTGCGGCTTTTCACCCGGATTTGACCCGTAAGGTGCCGACGGTGCGCCGTATGGCGCAGCCACCGGAGCGTACGGCTGCTGAGAATGAGGCGGAGGATGTTGCGAGCCGTAGGGTGAAGAACCGTAAGGCTGAGCCGTCGGTGGTGGAGCTCCATAACCACCGGCGCCGCCGTAGCCGTAACCGTAACCGGAAGGCTGATTTGGATAACCCGACATTTTTTTTCTCCGCAAGCAAAAAAGCAAACTTAACTGAGGAGCTGATACCAAGTAGATATAATAAATTGGAAGACTACATACGGTGGAGGGTTTATATAGAGATTGGATAGTGTGATTGTCGACATCAATTTCAAGATTATTACGAAAATGCCATATCCATAATTGATGACAAATTTAAAAGGTGAGTCTAAATTAATTATAAAGTATGAAATTTATATTTAACATTAAATTAATTTTAAATAGTTGGTGAAGTTTGTAAAATATCTTAATAATTTAAAATGACGTATTTACCCACTCAATCTAACTCCAAAAACTTTGAAAAATGTTTATAAATTATTTATCAATTTAATATTTAACAAAATTTATTGAGCTGTAAAAAAATAAAATTTAATTATATATCTAATAAATAAATTAAAAATTAAGTGACAACAGCAATAAATTTAAATAAATAAATACCTGTTTGAAGTAAAAAAAAAAAAAAAAAATCTTTTTTTTATAATATCATTTTTGTTATTTATCCGAATTTGTCAAACTCCAATTTAAAAAAAAAAATTTAAAAGAGGGGTAATATTATAAATTGGGATATGAACGTGGCGCGTAAAAGTTGGCAGAAATGAAGCGCGTGGAGGCAGGTGTTGATTACTTGAGAGTTATTGCGCGTACGGAGTCTGAGTCTGGTGGTAGGCACGACAAAATTTAGAAATTAATTTGAATTTTTATGTCAATAATAATACGCGCTCTTTACGGTCAATAATACTACGCGCTCCGCTGGCTGCTTCTCCCTTCTTTCTTATTTCTTCAAAGCGAAGGAATAAAAGAAACCCCCGTATTTGAATTTTGATGGCTTTAATAAAATGACAACAATACCCACGTTCCACCCATGACTACAAACCCTTTGACTTTTTCCTTTTTAAGTAAAATAAAAGTCAACGCTCAAAAAATATGTTCCATCCAACGACTATCAATTTTAGTCTTTATCGTAAAATTATTATTAAAATTAATGTAATTTTAAAGACTAATTCGTTACCTAATAAAAACTAATAATTAAATTAGAGATGTTTACAGGGATGGAGACAGGTACGGGGACTCCAAACTTGTATAGCTAACTGGAGAAATCTTTTTTTGCTACCCGTCCTCTCATTCGGGGCAGGTTCCTATGGGCCCCCGACTTATATAGACATCTCTGGCTAGATCTTAGGAATGAAGTAAAAAAAATCTTTTTCAACTCATACCTCCGACTCCTCGCTGTTGCTCAATCTTATTCAACTCATGTAGTGCACTTTCCTTTTCCCCCTCTAAGTTGTCGTACCAATACATTACACGCATTCTATAGATATCATCGCAGATGTTGTTTGGGAGCTTGAAGCTATGGTTCAACATTAATTTAGTTATCAACTTATCCCTTTAATTTTAAAGTTTACGTTTAATTCGATAGAATTAAGAATTAAAATGGTCAAATATATTATTTTATGTTCTAATTGGACAATTGAGCTATTTCAAATGTTTCATTTTTATGTGCATAAAAAGAACAATTAACCCATTTTACTTTGTTGTACTAATTTTCGGGTGGTGCATTAATGTCTATTTAGTAGAGTCGTTTATCACTCGTAATAGTATCTTTCACGATATTACATATCATTCACTTTTATATATAAGATCCCACGTCGTTGAAGAGGGGAACGAATCATTCCTTATAACGGTGTGAAAACCTCTCTCTAGTAGACGTATTTTAAAAACTACGAGAGTTTTGTGCTTGGTGTTCATGCGCTGCTGATTAGTTGCTTTCTTGTTTGTGTTTTAGTAGGGTTGGGTGATTTAATTGTTTTTTTAATGTTTGTTGTTAGGATTGACAGTGGGTTTTAGTCGATTCTTTTTATTTGTTTAGTTTTTTGTTTGAAAGTTTTGGGTCCTGCTACAGCCATTGGTGAACTTCCAACTTCCGCAACCAGAGGATGATTTTCATTATTATGCTTTAATAGTAGTCATGATGAGAGCAGAGGTAGCCCAGGTACATGTTTTTGTGATTAAATCTGTGATATCTGATTCGTCCCCAACTTGCAAATGTACTAGAGATGGAAGATTATGGCTATAAATATATTTTTCTTGAAGAGGGTGTGTACTGATGGTGGATGAATATCAGGTAGAACAAGTACAACCCAGGGTAATGGTACCATGACTAAGAGAGAGTTGAGGTTGGTGAGAAAAAGAAGGCAGTCCCTGAACAGTGAGGAGGAGGATGATGGTGCGAACGATTACTACGGGACGCACGCCACTGAAGAGCGGTATCGGCAAATGCTTGGAGAACACATTAAGAATTATAAGCGAAGGTCTAAACACTCCTCATCTCCCATGCCTGCACGTATGGGTAATTCAGTGTCCAAAGGTAACTCAAGTTGAAGAGCTAGGAGGTCAGGGAGTGAACAACATGAAGGATTGCTTGAAATGGAAACAGCAAATGAATGGCTTAATGATTATAATCCTCATAGACCAGGAATTCATCATGATCCAGATTTTGACCCGCTGCGTACCCCTAACAGGTTTTCTTTTTTAAATGATTATCTTAAGAGTGAGAAGTGTTTTAGTTGTGACATCATCTTAAGATCTTTCTTTCACAGCATTTCATCGAAAGCAGCTAATTGATGCCAAGAGGTTGTCAGCATGTATTATTTATTCCTTATTAGGGTTAGGGATTTTGGTTAAACTTTAGCTTCTAATTATGTACTTTATCTGGAATGTTTGTAGTGTGGTATCTTAAACAGGTGAAAATGAAGGTCAGCAGATCTCTTAAAAGGACAAGGAAATTAGCTAGAGACATGTTGCTCTTTTGGAAGCGTATTGATAAGGAGATGGTATTCTTCTTTTCTTTATGAGATTACCAGGAAGGGACTTGGAATTCAGATAGTGTGCCTGCTGAGGAAGAAGATCCTGAGGAGGCCGAACTGAAGAAGGAGGCACTTACAGTTGCTCAAGATGCAGTCTCGAAGCAGAAAAGGTTAACAAGTGCATTTGATGATGATGTTAAGCACTGTCATAAGCCCTATTCTCTAGGACCAAGACCTATTCTCAAGGTCTTAGCTAATATTTTTTAGGCCTGTTAGTTTATATTTAGGTTTAGCAGAAGGCTATATAATGCCATTCTTTCTCCTGTTGAAATAATCAAGCTTTGTGTGCAATATTGTATGCCTTGAGTAAATTTGGTGTTGTGAGTACATTTGTTCCGCTTTCGGCGCACAACAAGTGGTATCAAAGCCAAATTGTGGTATTTTGGGGTATTGTGAAAGCTTGGGCCTCATCGACCATTAGACGTGCTCACAATCGTGTTTATTCTCTTGAAAATCAATTTTCAAGAATTGTGGTTTTGAGTTTCATCCAGATTAATTATTGCAAATGGCAGAACCATCACGACGTGGATCGAGAGTGTGGATCGAGAGTGTTGATGGAACCAATAATTTTGGTGTTTGTCGAGGCGAAGTTAGCGATTTGTTGGTCATGCAAGACCTCGATGTCTCTCTCCAAGAGGAAATGCCTGAAGACATGACAAAAGCAGAATGGACGAAATTAAATCGGCAAGCCTGTGGAATTATTCGATCCTGTCTTGGCAAGGATCAGAAATATCCATTTATGAAGGTTACCATGGCGAAAGAATTATGGGACAAGCTTGAAGCGAAATATATGAAGAAGAGTGTGGAAAATAAACTTTATTTGAAGAAGAAACTCTTCCGTTTTGATTACAAGGAAGACATCTCAATGGTTGAGCATTTGGATGATTTTAACAAAATCATCACTGATTTGCTCAATCTTGATGTTAAGATTGATGATGAGGACAAGACGTTGTTGTTATTAAACTCTTTGCGTGAATCATACGAGTTTTTAGTAACGACCCTACTACATGGAATCACTAATATTGATTTTGAAGATGTTTCAAATGCCTTAATAAACAATGAGATGCGAAAGAAGGAAAAGGAGACGTATCAAAGCTCTAGCTCAAATGTTCTCACTGCTCATGGAAGGACTTCCAATTGGAAAAAGAACGAATGTGGAGAGTCTCGATTAAAGTCGAGAGGTAGATCTGATAATTGGAGAAAACTTGATAAAAATGAGTGTGCATATTGTCGACAGAAAGGCCATTGGAAAAAAGATTGTTCGATCTTAAAAGAGAAGGGGTCGAAGTCCAATGTGGTTAGAGATGACGACACTGATACAGATGATGCCTTGACAATCTCCCTATCAGTCAGCCAAACCAGTGAATGGATTCTTGATTCTGGGTGCTCCTATCATATGTGTCCCAACAAAGAGATGTTTTTGGACTTCAAAGAGTTCAATGGTGGAGTTGTCTATATGGGAAATGATAGTACTTGTAAGATAATGGGAATCAGCTCAGTACAAATCAAGATGTTTGATGGGGCTATACGAAAACTCAAAGATGTGAGGTATGTCCTTGACTTGAAGAAAAATTTGATTTCACTTGGCGTTTTGGATGCGAGTGGTTATCGCATCATTTTGGAAGGAGGGAATTTGAAAGTAGCTTGTGGAGCTTTGGTGGCAATTACAGGAACTAGAAGAGGTAGCATATACTACCTCAACGGAACCACAATAATTGGGCATGCTGCTGTGGCAAGTTCGAAAGAACAAGACATATCGAAATTATGGCACATGCGACTCGGGCATGCTGGTGAGAAGGCGCTTCAGACACTGGTGAAACAAGGAGTCCTTAAGGGTGCCACAACTGGAAGAATTGATTTCTGTGAACATTGTATATTTGGCAAACAAAAAAATGTGAAGTTTGGTACAACTATACACCAAACAAAGGGCATTTTGGATTATGTTCACACTGATGTATGGGGTCCCACAAAGAATGTCTCATTGGGAGGAAAGAGGTGGTTCGTCACCTTTATTGATGACTACTCGAAGAGAGTTTGGATGTATCCCATGAGGCACAAAAACGAGGTTCTCCAAATCTTCCTAGAGTGGAAGAAAATGGTAGAGAATCAGACGGACAGGAAAATCAAAAGGCTGAGATCAGACAACGGAGGAGAATATACTTATGATCCATTCCTTAAAGTATGCCGAGATGAAGGGATCGTTCGACACTTCACTGTTCCTGGTAAGCCACAACAAAATGGAGTTGCTGAGAGAATGAACCAGACATTAATAGAGAAGGTTCGATGCATATTGTCTCAAGCAGGATTGAGTAAGGCATTTTGGGCTGAGGCTCTCAGTTATGCAGTTCACTTGGTGAATCGTTTACCTGTTTCTGGAAACGGTGGGAGAACTCCGCTTGAGGTATGGTCAGGTAGTCCTGTTAGTGATTATGATAAATTGCATGTGTTTGGGTGTCCTGCTTATTATCATGTGACAGACTCAAAGCTGGATCCTAGAGCAAAAAAAGCCAAGTTTATGGGCTTTAGCAAAGGTGTGAAGGGCTATAGGTTATGGTGTCAGAAACAAGTAAGATTGTGAATAGTCGAGATGTGACATTCGATGAGTCTGGAATGTTTTTGCAGAAAATTGAAAATAATGACGAGGCATTGAAGCAGGTGGAGAAGGTGGTGTTCTCTCCTGATGTGGTTGCTCCTACTGAAGAACCTATTGACCAGGTAAATAATAACTTTGATGTCTTAGAACAGAAAGAGCAAAGTCTTGAGGAGCAAAGCCTTGTAAATGAAAGAGTGGAGGAACCTGAGTCAATCGCCAAGAATAGACCACGAAGGGTAATTCGAAAACCTGCAAGGTTTGATGATACGATAGCATATGCTTTCTCTTTGATTGATGGAGTTCCTAACAGTTACAAAGATGCTATTCAGAGCCCGGATAGCTTACACTGGCAAGAGGCTGTGAATCAGGAGATAGCATCATTGGAGATAAATCAAACTTGGGATTTGGTACAACTTCCAAAAGGTAAGAAGGAAATTGGTTGTAAATGGGTTTTTGCAAAAAAGGAAGACCCTTTTGGTATACGTTATAAGGCTCGACTTGTGGCTAAAGGCTACGCACAAAACGAAGGTATTGATTACAATGAAATTTTCTCACCTGTGGTAAAACATTCTTCGATTCGAATTTTGTTGGCTTTGGTTGCTCAATTTTATCTAGAACTTGCACAACTCGATGTAAAAACTACCTTTTTGCATCGAGATTTGGAAGAAGAAATATATATGGCGCAACCAGTTGATTTTCGAGTAGTTGGACAGCAACATTTAGTATGCAGATTGAAGAAATCTTTGTATGGGCTGAAGCAATCCCCTCGCCAATGGTATAAAAGGTTTGATCATTTCATGGTAGAGCATATGTATACTCATAGTCAATTTGACCATTGTGTGTATTATCGATGTCTCGATAATGGATCGTTTATTTACTTGCTCTTATATGTTGATGATATGTTAATTGCTTCAAAGAGACAGGTGGAGATTGATAATCTCAAAGATGAGCTTTCTAAAACATTTGAAATGAAAGACTTAGGCAATGCAAAGAAAATACTTGGAATGGAGATAGAGCGAGATCGAAAAAAAGGTACAGTCTAGTTGACTCAGTCTCAATATCTACGCAAGGTATTGTCAAAATTTAGTTTGAATGATCCAACCAAACCCGTTAGTACTCCACTTGCTCCTCATTTCAAGCTTAATGCTTCCATGTGTCCAAGTTCTGACGATGACAAAAGGTATATGGAGAACATTCCTTATACAAATGTTGTTGGTGCGTTGATGTATGTTATGGTGTGTACTCGACCTGATCTTTCACACGCAGTAAGCATGGTGAGTCGTTATATGCATAATCCTGGTAAAGAGCATTGGCAGGCTGTAAAATGGATTCTTAGGTACATTCTTGGCACTATTGATGTTGGTATTAAGTTTCAAAAACAAGAAATGTTTAATCTTGACAATCGTGTAGCTGGTTTTGTGGATTCTGATTATGCTGGTGATTTGGATAAGCGACGATCTACTACGGGATATTTATTTATTATGGCTGGTGGACCTGTTTGTTGGCGTTCAACATTGCAGTCTACTGTTGCATTGCATTGTCTACCACCAAAGTAGAGTATATGACAGTAACGGAAGCTTTTAAAGAAGCTATTTGGATGCATGGTTTGATCAATGACTTGGGTATTTTGCAGGGACATATAAATGTATTTTGTGATAGCCAGAGCGCTATTTGCTTGTCAAAAAATCAAGTTCATCATGCTCGTACAAAACACATTGATGTCCGTTTTCACTTTATTCGAGAAATTATTAGCAAAGGGGATATTCGTTTACTAAAAATTGGAACTGCTGATAACCCTGCTGATATGTTGACAAAGGTGATCGCTCGTGAAAAGTTCTGCCATTGTTTGGATCTCATCAACGTCGGAAGGAAGGAGTAGTGTGTTGACGTGGTAACAACCAAATTCGCTATCAACTTGGAGATCTTATGACAAGGTGGAGATTGTTAAACACTGTCATAAGCCCTCTTCTATAGGACCAAGACCTATTCTCAAGGTCTTGCTAATATTTTAGGCTGGTTAGTTTATCTTTAGGTTTAGCAGAAGGCTATATAATGTCATTCTTTCTGCCGTTGAAAAATCAAGTTTTTGTGTGCAATATTGTATGTCTTGAGTGATTTTGGTGTTGTGAGTACATTTGTTGCGCTTTCGGCTCTCAACAGAGCATTCATCTGTTGTGCGCCGAAAGCGGAACAAATGTACTCACAACACCAAATTTACTCAAGGCATACAATATTGCACACAAAGCTTGATTATTTCAACAGCAGAAAGAATGGCATTATATAGCCTTCTGCTAAACCTAAATATAAACTAACAGGCCTAAAAAATATTAGCTAAGACCTTGAGAATAGGTCTTGGTCCTAGAGAATAGGGCTTATGACAGTGCTTAACAATCTCCACCTTGTCATAAGATTTCCAAGTTGATAGTGAATTTGGTTGCTACCACATCAACACACTACTCCTTCCTTCCGACGTTGATGAGATCCAAACAATGGCAGAACTTTTCACGAGCGACCACCTTTGTCAACATATCAGCAGCATATAAGAGCAAGTAGATAAACGATCCATCATCGAGACATCGATAATACACACAATGGTCAAATTGACTATGAGTATACATATGCTCTACCATGAAATGATCAAACCTTTTATACCATTGGCGAGGGGATTGCTTCAGCCCATACAAAGATTTCTTCAATCTGCATACTAAATGTTGCTGTCCAACTACTCGGAAACCAACTGGTTGCGTCATATATATTTCTTCTTCCAAATCTCCATGCAAAAAAGCAGTTTTTACATCGAGTTGTGCAAGCTCAAGATTAAATTGAGCAACCAAAGCCAACAAAATTCGAATCGAAGAATGTTTTACCACAGGTGAGAAAATTTCATTGTAATCAATACCTTCCTTTTGTGCGTAGCCTTTAGCCACAAGTCGAGCCTTATAACGTATACCAAAAGGGTCTTCCTTTTTTGCAAAAACCCATTTACAACCAATTTCCTTCTTACCTTTTGGAAGTTGTACCAAATCCCAAGTTTGATTTATCTCCAATGATGCTATCTCCTGATTCACAGCCTCTTGCCAGTGTAAGCTATCCGGGCTCTGAATAGCATCTTTGTAACTGTTAGGAACTTCATCAATCAAAGAGAAAGCATATGCTATCGTATCATCAAACTTTGCAGGTTTTCGAATTACCCTTCGTGGTCTATTCTTGGCGATTGACTCAGGTTCCTCCACTCTTTCATTTACAAGGCTTTGCTCCTCAAGACTTTGCTCTTTCTGTTCTAAGACATCAAAGTTATTATTTACCTGGTCAATAGGTTCTTCAGTAGGAGCAACCACATCAGGAGAGAACACCACCTTCTCCACCTGCTTCAATGCCTCGTCATTATTTTCAATTTTCTGCAAAAACATTCCAGACTCATCGAATGTCACATCTCGACTATTCACAATCTTACTTGTTTCTGACACCATAACCTATAGTCCTTCACACCTTTGCTAAAGCCCATAAACTTGGCTTTTTCCTTTGCTAAAGCCCATAAACTTGGCTTTTTTTGCTCTAGGATCCAGCTTTGAGTCTGTCACATGATAATAAGCAGGACACCCAAACACATGCAATTTATCATAATCACTAACAGGACTACCTGACCATACCTCAAGCGGAGTTCTCCCACCGTTTCCAGAAACAGGTAAACGATTCACCAAGTGAACTGCATAACTGAGAGCCTCAGCCCAAAATGCCTTACTCAATCCTGCTTGAGACAATATGCATCGAACCTTCTCTATTAATGTCTGGTTCATTCTCTCAGCAACTCCATTTTGTTGTGGCTTACCAGGAACAGTGAAGTGTCGAACGATCCCTTCATCTCGGCATACTTTAAGGAATGGATCATAAGTATATTCTCCTCCGTTGTCTGATCTCAGCCTTTTGATTTTCCTGTCCGTCTGATTCTCTACCATTTTCTTCCACTCTAGGAAGATTTGGAGAACCTCGTTTTTGTGCCTCATGGGATACATCCAAACTCTCTTCGAGTAGTCATCAATAAAGGTGACGAACCACCTCTTTCCTCCCAATGAGACATTCTTTGTGGGACCCCATACATCAGTGTGAACATAATCCAAAATGCCCTTTGTTTGGTGTATAGTTGTACCAAACTTCACATTTTTTTGTTTGCCAAATATACAATGTTCACAGAAATCAATTCTTCCAGTTGTGGCACCCTTAAGGACTCCTTGTTTCACCAGTGTCTGAAGCGCCTTCTCACCAGCATGCCCGAGTCGCATGTGCCATAATTTCGATATGTCTTGTTCTTTCGAACTTGCCACAGCAGCATGCCCAATTATTGTGGTTCCGTTGAGGTAGTATATGCTACCTCTTCTAGTTCCTGTAATTGCCACCAAAGCTCCACAAGCTACTTTCAAATTCCCTCCTTCCAAAATGATGCGATAACCACTCGCATCCAAAACGCCAAGTGAAATCAAATTTTTCTTCAAGTCAAGGACATACCTCACATCTTTGAGTTTTCGTATAGCCCCATCAAACATCTTGATTTGTACTGAGCCGATTCCCATTATCTTACAAGTACTATCATTTCCCATATAGACAACTCCACCATTGAACTCTTTGAAGTCCAAAGACATCTCTTTGTTGGGACACATATGATAGGAGCACCCAGAATCAAGAATCCATTCACTGGTTTGGCTGACTGATAGGGAGATTGTCAAGGCATCATCTGTATCAGTGTCGTCATCTCTAACCACATTGGACTTCGACCCCTTCTCTTTTAAGATCGAACAATCTTTTTTCCAATGGCCTTTCTGTCGACAATATGCACACTCATTTTTATCAAGTTTTCTCCAATTATCAGATCTACCTCTCGACTTTAATCGAGACTCTCCACATTCGTTCTTTTTCCAATTGGAAGTCCTTCCATGAGCAGTGAGAACATTTGAGCTAGAGCTTTGATACGTCTCCTTTTCCTTCTTTCGCATCTCATTGTTTATTAAGGCATTTGAAACATCTTCAAAATCAATATTAGTGATTCCATGTAGTAGGGTCGTTACTAAAAACTCGTAGGATTCCGGCAAAGAGTTTAATAACAACAACGCCTTGTCCTCGTCATCAATCTTAACATCAAGATTGAGCAAATCAGTGATGATTTTGTTAAAATCATCCAAATGCTCAGCCATTGAGATGCCTTCCTTGTAATCAAAACGGAAGAGTTTCTTCTTCAAATAGAGTTTATTTTCCACACTCTTCTTCATATATTTCGCTTCAAGCTTGTCCCATAATTCTTTCGCCATGGTAACCTTCATAAATGGATATTTCTGATCCTTGCCAAGACAGGATCGAATAATTCCACAGGCTTGCCGATTTAATTTCGTCCATTCTGCTTCTGTCATGTCTTCAGGCATTTCCTCTTGGAGAGAGACATCGAGGTCTTGCATGACCAACAAATCGCTAACTTCGCCTCGCCAAACACCAAAATTATTGGTTCCATCAAATTTCTCTACTTCGAGATTGGAACTCCACACTCTCGATCCACGTCGTGATGGTTCTGCCATTTGCAATAATTAATCTGGATGAAACTCAAAACCACAATTCTTGAAAATTGATTTTCAAGAGAATAAACACGATTGTGAGCACGTCTAATGGTCGATGAGGCCCAAGCTTTCACAATACCCCAAAATACCACAACTTGGCTTTGATACCACTTGTTGTGCGCCGAAAGCGGAACAAATGTACTCACAACACCAAATTTACTCAAGGCATACAATATTGCACACAAAGCTTGATTATTTCAACAGAAGAAAGAATGGCATTATATAGCCTTCTGCTAAACCTAAATATAAACTAACAGGCCTAAAAAATATTAGCTAAGACCTTGAGAATAGGTCTTGGTCCTAGAGAATAAAGCTTATGACAGTGTTTAACGAGGTTGCCGGAGCTAATAACATAGATCTGCTTCATCCATGAGTTTTCATTTTTGTTTTTTTTTTTAATTAAAATTTTCTTCCCATTTTGGAGTTTGAGGCAGTTGCAATTTTTTTAGTCAAATTAATTGAACTATATTGTTGTTTGGCAGCTCAACCATGCCTGTAACTTCAACAGTACAGACACCCGAGTTGTTTAAAGGTAGCCTTAAAGCATATCAGCTAAAAGGTCTCCAATGGTTGGTCAATTGTTATGAGCAGGTTGTATGAAGTTCCTGTTAAATGATTATCTTGGATTCTTTTTTGTTGTTGTTAAAAAGTTAAGCTGTAGTGGCATGGTTATCTACAGGGTTTAAATGGTATACTTGCTGATGAAATGGGGCTTGGAAAGACCATTCAGGCAATGGTATTTTTGGCTCATTTGGCTGAGGTAATGATCATACTAAGTTCTTTACTTTAAGTGTTATTTCTTTCTTCGTATTGACTATGATCACTCTCTTGTATCAGGATAAAAATATATGGGGGCCTTTTCTCGTTGTTGCACCTGCGGCTGTCTTGAACAATTGGGTCGATGAAATCAATCGTTTCTGTCCTGACGCCTGTTCTTTTCTTCCTTCCCCCCCCCCCCCCCCCCCCCCCCCCCNCATCTTATTTTTTTCTTGTTGTTTGTTTTCTTTCTTTATCTATCTGGGATGCTGGTTTTCACATCCTCGTTACCAACTATCAGCTACTTGTTGCTGACGAAAAGTATTTTCGGCGTGTTAAGTGGCAATATATGGTATTGGATGAGGCACAGGCAATCAAAAGTTCTACGAGGTTTGTTCCGATTTAGAACCAGTTGGATCAGGATAGGGTGCTATGCTTTTGTTAACATAAAATCGTCTTGCTCGTGCCATGAGTGTTTTAGTAAACAACCAAACAGTTGAATGGTATTAGTCAGCAGAAGCACCACAATTATGACCGTTGTTTTGGCTCTACAGTAATGTGTTATTTTGTTTTCATTAAATTGCAGCATAAGGTGGAAAACACTGCTAAGCTTTAATTGTCAGAACCGCTTGCTGCTTACTGGGACACCCACATTGGATGGGACGTTGGGCCCCGAAAAGGGGTGGATTGTGAGATTTCACATTGGATGGGAGGAGAACAAAACATTCTTTACATGAATGTAGAAACTTTTCCCCAGCAGACGTGTTTTAAAAACCTTGAGGAGAAGCCTGAATGGGAAAGTCCAAAAAGAACAATATCTGCTAGCGGTGGACTTGGGCCGTTACAACAAATGAGTGTAGAATTGCTTGCTTCATTTTTTGTGTGGCCTATGTTATATATTCATCATATCTCAGACTAACTTACAAGAATGTTTTGAGGCTTTAATCTTTCCTCAACAGGAGAGGCTTCAGTCCAACGTTGGGCTTCTTCACACAGCATACACGTTTATTCCAAGGATTCGAGCTCCACCGGTATATTTTTTTTCAAGAAACTAAAACTCGGTGAAATGGTTTTTATCATTTGATGTACTTATTTAATGCTTCGTCGCTGCATCTATTTTGCAGATAGGTATTCACTGCTAAGATAGAAGCTTTACTTACCAAACGGTTGAACAATTGCATGACCCTTGGGTCTGACTTTAACGGACCAGGGAAGCCAAACGAACCCCATCCTTTGATTCAAGAGATTGATTCTGAAATACCAGTTTCCCAGCCTGCTCTTCAGTTGACGTACAGTATTTTCGGGTCCTCCCCTCCAATGCAAAGTTTTGATCCAGCAAAGTTGCTCACGGTTGGTGTTTTTTTCCTACTCATTTTACATTTGACTTCAAGGAATCTTTATATTTTGAAGTAAGGTTCTGTAACGAATTTATGTTAATTTTATATAGGACTCTGGGAAGCTACAAACACTCGATATACTACTGAAACACTTGCGAGCCGAAAATCATCGTGTACTCCTGTTTGCTCAAATGACAAAAATGTTGAATATTCTTGAGGTATTCATTCTTCGTCGGTATTGTTCTTGGCTACTTGAAACTTTAAAACAAGACAATACCTTTTTATAAGCGCCTCAACATTATTGTTTAACTAGGTTTCTGGAGTTCTTGGTTGTTTTTCACAGAATTTCGTGAGAGGAAATTGGTTGTTGGAAGAAAATGCTTAACAAAAAGGAGAGAGAAAATTAACTGAATTCTGACTGAGTTCCGATTTATTTTATTTTCTGAACAAATCTCCTATTTAAAATAAAAATCATTCTAAAAATGGCTGGAGAGTGGCCAACTAAATCTGTGCCACTCCTACAAAATTTCAGTCTAAAATTCTGCTGATTCATTCGACGTGTTTTGTCAAATGGTCAAACTGGCGATTTTCTGAAATCGTGTGAATAAGAAAAAACGGTAAAACTCAGGTTTTATCTAACAATCTCCTCCTAAAACCTATAGTATATCTACCTTACTATTTGAACTCCGATCTTTGAGCGTAGTTCTTCAAATTTCACCCGCGTCAGGGACTTGGTGAAGATGTCTCCAAGTTGTTCCTCTGTTCGGATGTAATCAATTTTGATGAGCCCTCGATCTGCACATTCTCGAATGTAGTGGAATCTGATTTCTATGTGCTTGCTTCGTTCATGCAAAACTGGATTTTTGATCAGGGAGATCGTAGCTTTGTTGTCTACGTATAGCATTGGTGGATCACTTTCTCTCCCGATGAGTTCTTCCATTAGTCGCGCAAGCCAGATCCCTTGTGTTGCTGCCATCGAAGCGGCGATGTATTCTGCTTCACAGGAAGACAAAGCAACTACCTTCTGTTTTGTTGATTGCCAGCAGATTGCGCCGCCTGAGAGAAAGTAGATCATTTCGCTAGTGCTCTTACGATCATCAACGTCACCGGCCATGTCACTATCACTGTAGCCAACTAGTTTGAGTTTCTCCTTTCCGCTCCCTGCGCAGTATCTTACACCCCAGCCTCTGGTTCCGGCTACATAGCGCAGGATGCGCTTGACAGCCACTAAATGCTCCTCCTTAGGTGCTTCCATAAACCGGCTCACATATCCAACAGAATAAGCAAGATCAGGACGAGAGTTTACCAGATAGCGCAAACTCCCGACAATGTTGCGGTAATTGGTGGAGTCGACTGTCGTCGTAGTGCCAGCCTTCCTTAGTTGGAGTCGGGCCTCCATTGGCGTCCTTGTAGGATTACTGTCCACAAGTCCAGTTGTGTCCAGCAGCTTCTTTGCGTATGCACTTTGGCAGATGGAGATGCCGGTAGAATTCTGTTGCACTTCGATGCCGAGATAGTAGCTGAGCACGCCGAGATCGCTCATCTCGAAGTTTTTCGACATCTCCTTCTTGATCCTTCCGAGGACTTCCATGTCACCTCCAGTGATTATGAGGTCGTCGACGTACACTCCCACGATTAGTCGCTTCTTGTCATGGCCGTGCGTGTACATGCCATGCTCAGAGGCGCAACGTTTGAATTTCAGTGACAGTAAGGTACTGTCGAGCTTCGCGTTCCAGGCTCGTGGAGCTTGTCGAAGCCCGTAGAGTGCCTTGTGCAAGCGCAATACTTTATTGGGGTTGTTGTTATCCAGGAAGCCAGGTGGTTGTCGGACATAAACAGTCTCCTTCAGCTCTCCGTTAAGGAAAGCAAACTTTACGTCCATATGGTGAACCTCCCACGAGTAATGTGCTGCAATTGCAAGTAAGAAACGAACGGATTTTAACCTTGCCACTGGCGTAAATACCTCTTCGAAGTCCACTCCTTGCTTCTGGACGTAGCCCTTCGCCACCAGACGGGCCTTGTGCTTCACAACTTCTCCTTTTTCGTTGCGCTTTAGTTTGAAGACCCATTTGAGCCCTATGGTTTGGTGTCCCGGCGGCATATCCTCCAGACTTCACGTCTGATTTTCGGTGATGGATGTCATCTCCTCCTACATTGCCTTCAGCCAGCACGGGTTCTTTTCTGCTTCGGCGAAGGTGTTCGGTTCATCTGCACTGATGGCATGTAGTTCGGCCACTTCTTCGAGCTCGCGCACTGCCAGTCCAGGTGGTTCACCTCCTCCTACTAGGTCGTCCATCCTCCGGTACCTGGCCTCCAGATCAGTATCGTGATCGGCATCCAACGTCGAATCCGCAGTCCGTGGTGTTGCGAATTCCACTGGTTCAGGGGTTGCACCTGCTGGCGGCGGTGACGGCTGCTGATGCTGGGCTCCTTCTTCCGGCTCGGTGACGAGGTACTTCACCGTAAATTGATTTGGATTATGGTCTGCCTCGATCACGTCATTCCACTGCCAGAAGGTGCTTTCGTCGAAGACGACGTCGCGAGACACGTGAGCTCGCCCCCCTATAGGATCATATAGTCTGTACGCCTTGCTCCCGGGTTCATAGCCGATAAAAACGATCTTCAGCCCCCTAGGATCGAGTTTGGCGGGGTGGGGACGTGTTAACTTCATGTATGCGACGCAGCTGAACACGCGAAAATGATGTACCGCTGGTTTTTTGTTGTACCATGCCTCATATGGTGTCTTCCCGTCAAGGCTTCGGGTTGGTGACCGATTGAGGAGATATACGGCCGTCATTACTGCCTCTCCCCAGAATCTCCCAGGCATCCCGGCCGTCACCAACAATGACCTTGCTGTCCCGACGATGGTCTGATTCCGGCGCTCCACCACTCCGTTCTGTTGGGGGGAGTAGGGCGTCGTTAGGTGCCGTTGTATGCCGATTTCGTCACAGTACTTACCGAAACTTGTCGAGGTGAATTCTCCGCCTCGGTCTGTGCGCAACACTCGCATCTTCTTCTCACATTCGGCCTCCGCTCGCGCTTTAATGCACTTAACTGCCTCTGCCGCCTCATGAAGCGGCTTTTGTCATCGACTAACAGGAGGAAGAGACTCTTACCGCCTGGGGTCGCTGGCTTGGCTTGATGGGCCCGCAGATATCGCCGTGTACAAGCTCCAACGGCTCATCGGCTCGATAGGATGTTCGAGACGGAAAGGGTGTGCGCCTCTGTTTGCCGATGAGGCACCCGTCGCACAGCTTGTTCACGCCTTTGATTGCTGGCAAACCGTGCACTAACTCCTCCTTCCGTAGTTTTTCTAGAGCAGGAAAGTTTAAATGCCCGTACCTTGCGTGCCACCTCCAAGATACCTCTTCGGTCTTGGCCGAGAGACTGACAGGTTGCTCTATCTCTAACTCCAGGATGTAAAGATGGTTTGTCGTGCGTCTTGCCTGTGTGAGCAGCCGTCGTTGATTATCGCAAATTTTGAGTAGTTCGCGCTCGATGGAGATGAAGCAGCCTCTCTCATCGAGTTGACCCAGGCTCACAAGGTTAGCCGTGAGCCTTGGGATGGAAGTAGACGTCGGTCAGCTTGCGATGCTCGCCTCCCTTGCTGGCGAACAGGATGGTGCCGCGTCCTTCGATCTCGACGACGGATCCGTCGCTGAATTTCACCATCCCGCGGATCCCCGAGTCGAGTTCGGAGAATGCAGATCTAGCCACGGTCATATGGTTTGTTGCCCCTGTGTCTAGGATCCATTGCTGGTCCTTGTGTTGCTCGCCCCGCTCGCTGATCTGAGCGAACACTCGCTCCTCCTCCAGTTGAATTGGCTCCCCCTCCTCCGTGTCCTTAAAAAAGTGGATCTTCGAGAGCTCCTTCCGCAACTGCTCAATGTTGGATTCCCACACTCGCTGTACCACCGCGGACCCAACGGGATTTGATTCCCTCCCAGGCCTCTCTGGGGGCACAGATCGTAATATGGCGGGCAGTCGTTGTCTCCCTAATCACGGCATCGGCGTGGAGCACGGTGAGCTTGGTGGAGAGAGATGCCAGCATCTCTGGGGGCACAGATCATAATATGGCGGGCAGTCGTTGTCTCCCTAATCACGGCATCGGCGTGGAGCACAGTGAGCTTGGTGGAGAGAGATGCCAGCATCTCTGGGGGCACAGATCGTAAAATATGGCGGGCAGTCGTTGTCTCCCTAATCACGGCATCGACGTGGAGGAGTGAGTGAGTGAGCCTGCCCGAGATGGGCCCCACGATGTGTATGTTTTTACACTTCACATTTTCTACTACTCGAACCTGAGACCTTTGTGATGTTAGGTCAAAGCTCTAACCACTTAAGCTATTCAACTTGTTTGTAGATAGATTGACTCCTCTGCAATGATATACACCGATCTTCAACTTGGCTAAAAAAGGAGAGAGAAAATTAACTGAATTCTGACTGCGTTTCGATTTATTTTATTTTCTGAACGAGTGGCCAACTAAATATGTGTCACTCCCTACAAAATTTCAGTCTAAAATTATGGTGATCCATTCGACCTGTTTTGTCAAACTGGCGATTTTCTGAAATCGTGTGAATAAGAAAAAACGGTAAAACTCAGGTTTTATCTAACATTCTTTTGCTCGCTTTTACAATTACAACATGTTTTTGCAGGATTACATGAATTATCGGAAGTATAAATACCTTAGACTCGATGGATCCTCCACTATAATGGATCGTCGAGATATGGTCGGGGAATTCCAACTTCGGTATGGACTCACTTGACGTCGAAATGATGGTTATTACATCGTTTTCTACTTTCAGAATCTGTTATTTTGTAATGCAATCATGTTTTTTTTTTTTTTTTTTTTTTTTTTTTTTTTTTTTTTTTTTTTTTTTTT
>NW_019272046.1:312615-323459 GCF_002738345.1 Cucurbita maxima
TTTTTTTTTTTTTTTTTTTTTTTTTTTTGTAGGAATGATATTTTTGTGTTCTTATTGAGCACAAGAGCTGGTGGGTTTGGCATTAACTTAACAGCTGCTGATACTGTCATCTTCTATGAAAATGATTGGAATCCGACATTGGATTTGCAGGCGATGGACAGAGCTCACCGTCTCGGACAGACAAAAGACGTTAGTTTCGTTTCATCAGTGAATTTGAGATTTGGGAAAAACCTGCTTTAATAGAAATTGGGATTGCCTAGTTTGACTTTAATTATGCTTTAAACCTTTTTGTGCTTGCAATTTGCTTTGTAGGTCACCGTTTACAGATTCATATGCAAAGAGACAGTTGAAGAGAAGATTCTTGAAAGAGCTAGCCAGAAGAATGTTAGATAAAACCTGAGTTTTACCGTTTTTCTTATTCACACGATTTCAGAAAATCGTCAGTTTAACCATTTGACAAATCACGTCGGATCACCATAGTTTTAGACTGAAATTTTGTAGGGAGTGGCACAGATTTAGTTGGCCACTCTCAGCCAATTTTAGAATCCTTTTTACTTTAAATAGAAAAACATGAAGATCGGTGTATATCATTGCAGAGGAGCCAACTTATCAACAAACAAGTTGAATAGCTCAAGTGGTTAGAGCTTTGACCTAACATCACAAAGGTCTCAAGTTCGAGTAGAAGAAAATGCGAAGTGTAAAAACACACACATCGTGGGACCCATCTCGGGTAGGCTCACTCACTCCTCCACGCCATCGCCGTGATGACTGGCGTCAAGTTATCGTTGAGCGAGTGATCAGGGAGACAACGACTGTTTGTCGTTCAGTATCCAATATTGACAAAGTCCAATTATAACGAATGGATCTTGTTGATGCGTGTCAACCTACAGGCGCAAGGGTTATGGCATGCTGTCGAGCCAGAGGAAGGAGAAACGATTGAGTACCGTGAGGATCGGTTGGCGTTTGCCGCCATATTACGATCAGTGCCCCCAGATATGCTGGCATCTCTCTCCACCAAGCGCACCGCGCAATCGGCCTGGGAGGGAATCAAATCCCGTCGGGTCGGTGTACAGCGAGTGCGGGAATCCAACATCGAGCAGTTGCTGATTTTTCAATGCGGATCACGGGGCTCGCCAACAACATCACCACACTCGGTGGCAGCAGCATCAGCAAGACAGAAATCGTGAAGAAGATGCTCTGCAGGTTGTCCCTGATCACCTCGAGCAAGTTGCGATTTCAATCGAGACATTGCTTGACGTGAACGACCTAACGGTAGAAGAGGTGACCGGAAGACTGCGTAACGTCGAGCAGCGGAAATGATACTCTGAATATGGAATTCAAAGGGATCAAATAGGAAATGATACTCTGAATCATATAGGAACTATAATGAAATATACGATCAACCAACATTTATCAAATTTGAAAAAGGGTCAGAAGAAATCATTCGATCCTCTTATTTTGATTTCTCGAACCGAGAGATCCATGAATCGGGATCCTAATGCATATAGATACAAATGGTCCAATAGGAGCAAGAATTTCCAGGAACATTTCATTTCTGAGCAGAAGAGCCATTTTCATTTTCAAGTAGTGTTCGCTCGATTACGTATTAATCAATATTCGATTGATTGGTCTGAGGTTATCGATAAAAAAGATTTGTCTAAGTCACTTCGTTTCTTTTTGTCCAAGTTTCTTCTCTTTTTGTCTAACTCACTTCCTTTTTTCTTTGTGAGTTTTGGGAATATCCCCATTCATAGGTCCGAGATCCACATCTATGAATTGAAAGGTCCGAATGATCAACTCTGCAATCAGTTGTTAGAATCAATAGGTCTTCAAATCGTTCATTTGAAAAAATTGAAACCCTTCTTATTGGATGATCATGATACTTCCCAAAAATCGAAATTCTTGATCAATGGAGGAGGACGCGGCACCATCCTATTCGCCAGCAAGGGAGGCGAGCATCGCAAGCTGACCGACGTCTACTTCATCCCGAGGCTCAAGGCTAACCTTGTGAGCCTGGGTCAACTCGATGAGACAGGCTGTTTCATCTCCATCGAGCGCGGATTACTCAAAATTTGCGATAATCAACGACGGCTGCTCACACAGGCAAGGCGCACGACAAACCGTCTTTACATCCTGGAGTTACAGATAGAGCAACCTGTCAGTCTCTCGGCCAAGACCGAAGAGGTATCTTGGAGGTGACACGCAAGGTACGGGCATTTAAACTTTCCTGCTCTAGAAAAACTACAGAAGGAGGAGTTAGTGCACGGTTTGCCAGCAATCAAAGGCGTGAACAAGCTGTGCAACGGGTGCCTCATCGGCAAACAGAGGCGCACACCCTTTCCGTCTCGAACATCCTATCGAGCCGATGAGCCGTTGGAGCTTGTACACGGCGATATCTGCGGGCCCATCAAGCCGGCGACCCCAGGCGGTAAGAGTCTCTTCCTCCTGTTAGTCGATGACAAAAGCCGCTTCATGTGGTTGACCCTGCTGCAAGCAAAAAGTGAGGCGGCAGAGGCGGTTAAGTGCATTAAAGCGCGAGCGGAGGCCGAATGTGAGAAGAAGATGCGAGTGCTGCGCACAGACCGAGGCGGAGAATTCACCTCGACAAGTTTCGGTAAGTACTGTGACGAAATCGGCATACAACGGCACCTAACGGCGCCCTACTCCCCCCAACAGAACGGAGTGTTGGAGCGCCGGAATCAGACCATCGTCGGGACAGCAAGGTCATTGTTGGTGACGGCCGGGATGCCTGGGAGATTCTGGGGAGAGGCAGTAATGACGGCCGTATATCTCCTCAATCGGTCACCAACCCAAAGCCTTGACGGGAAGACACCATATGAGGCCTGGTACAACAAAAAACCAGCGGTACATCATTTTCGCGTGTTCGGTTGCGTCGCTTACATGAAGGTAACACGTCCCCACCTCGCCAAGCTCGATCCTAAGGGGCTGAAGGTCGTTTTTATTGGCTATGAACCCGGGAGCAAGGCGTACAGACTATATGATCCTGTAGGGGGGCGAGCTCACGTGTCTCGCGACGTCGTCTTCGATGAAAGCACCTTCTGGCAGTGGAATGACGTGATCGAGGCAGACCATAATCCAAATCAATTTACGGTGAAGTACCTCGTCACTGAGTCGGAAGAAGGAGGAGCCCAGCATCAGCAGCCGTCACCGCCGCCAGCAGGTGCAACCCCTGAACCAGTGGAATTCGCAACACCACGGACAGCGGATTCGACGCTGGATGCCGATCACGATACTGATCTGGAGGCCAGGTACCGGAGGATGGACGACATAGTAGGAGGAGGTGAACCACCTGGACTGGCAGTGCGCGAGCTCGAAGAAGTGGTCGAACTACATGCCATCAGTGCAGATGAACCGAGCACCTTCGCCGAAGCAGAAAAGAACCCGTGCTGGCTGAAGGCAATGTAGGAGGAGATGACATCCATCACCGAAAATCAAACGTGGAGTCTGGAGGATATGCCGCCGGGACACCAAGCCATAGGGCTCAAATGGGTCTTCAAACTGAAGCACAACGAAAAAGGAGAAGTTGTGAAACACAAGGCCCGTCTGGTGGCGAAGGGCTACGTCCAGAAGCAAGGAGTGGACTTCGAAGAGGTATTTGCGCCAGTGGCAAGGTTAGAATCCGTTCGTTTCTTACTTGCAATTGCAGCACATTACTCTTGGGAGGTTCACCATATGGACGTAAAGTCTGCTTTCCTTAACGGAGAGCTGAAGAAGACTGTTTATGTCCGACAACCACCTGGCTTCCTGGTTAACAACAACCCCAATAAAGTATTGCGCCTGCACAAGGCACTCTACGGACTTCGACAAGCTCCACGAGCCTGGAACGCGAAGCTCGACAGTACCTTACTGTCACTGAAATTCAAACGTTGCGCTTCTGAGCATGGCATGTACACGCACGGCCATGACAAGAAGCGACTAATCGTGGGAGTGTACGTCGACGACCTCATAATCACTGGAGGTGACATGGAAGTCCTCGGAAGGTTCAAAAAGGAGATGTCGAAAAACTTCGAGATGAGCGATCTCGGCGTGCTCAGCTACTATCTCGGCATCGAAGTGCAACAGAATTCTACCGGCATCTCCATCTGCCAAAGTGCATACGCAAAGAAGCTACTGGACACAACTGGACTTGTGGACAGTAATCCTACAAGGACGCCAATGGAGGCCCGACTCCAACTAAGGAAGGCTGGCACTACGACGACAGTCGACTCCACCAATTACCGCAGCATTGTCGGGAGTCTACGCTATCTGGTAAACTCTCGTCCTGATCTTGCTTATTCTGTTGGATATGTGAGCCGGTTTATGGAAGCACCTAGGGAGGAGCATTTAGTGGCTGTCAAGCGCATCCTGCGCTATGTAGCCGGAACCAGAGGCTGGGGTGTAAGATACTGCGCAGGGAGCGGAAAGGAGAAACTCAAGCTAGTTGGCTACAGTGATAGTGACATGGCCGGTGACGTTGATGATCGTAAGAGCACTAGCGGAATGATCTACTTTCTCTCAGGCGGCGCAATCTGCTGGCAATCAACAAAACAGAAGGTAGTTGCTTTGTCTTCCTGTGAAGCAGAATACATCGCCGCTTCGATGGCAGCCACACAAGGGATCTGGCTTGCGCGACTAATGGAAGAACTCATCGGGAGAGAAAGTGATCCACCAATGCTATACGTAGACAACAAAGCTACGATCTCCCTGATCAAAAATCCAGTTTTGCATGAACGAAGCAAGCACATAGAAATCAGATTCCACTACATTCGAGAATGTGCAGATCGAGGGCTCATCAAAATTGATTACATCCGAACAGAAGAACAACTTGGAGACATCTTCACCAAGTCCCTGGCGCGGGTGAAATTTGAAGAACTACGCTCAAAGATCGGAGTTCAAATAGTAAGGTAGATATACTACAGGTTTTAGGAGGAGATTGTTAGATAAAACCTGAGTTTTACCGTTTTTCTTAATCACACGATTTCAGAAAATCGTCCGTTTGACCATTTGACAAATCACGTCGAATGGATCACCATAGTTTTAGACTGAAATTTTGTAGGGAGTGGCACAGATTTAGTTGGCCACTCTCAGCCAATTTTAGAATCCTTTTTACTTTAAATAGGATATTTGTTCAGAAAATAAAACAACCTGAACGCAGTCAGAGTTATTTTTCTCTCTCCTTTTTGTTACGCATTTTCCCAATTTTCTCTCACCGAAATTCTATTATGTGAAAAACAATAAAGAACACTGTTCAGCAGCTTATCATGACCGGCGGCCATATTCAAGGAGACATCTTAGCTCCTGAGGAGGTCGTTTCTTTACTTCTCGACGATGCGCAGTTGGAGCAAAAATTACGAGAAATACCTATTGTGGTTCGTCCGATTTGTCATCTTTTTCGGCTTGGAAGATCTTATATTTATATATTTTTTTCGTCTTTAGTTCCTTAAAATCTCTTTGTTGCTACGCAAAGGGTAGATATCAGAACAAACAAGCGAAGGGTATAAGAGTTGATGCTGAGGGAGATGCATCCTTGGAGGATTTAATGAACACCGAATCTCGGGGTACTGAATATGACGTTCCATCTCCTGATCCCGAAAAAACTAACTCCAGCACGAAAAAGGTACTGTACTTTCTATGTCTATTATTGCTGACAAATCTTGATAATCCAAATTCGGTAGTTTATAAGAATAGTGTGAATATAGTCATTGAATGTTGCATTTTTATTGTTCTAAAACTCTATTAGTCTGTCCTACACGTCGATTGGGAGGAGAACGAAGCATTCTTTATAAGAGTGTGGAAACCTCTCCGTAGCAAATGCTTTTTAAAAACATTGAGGAGAAGCCCGAAAGGGAAAGCCCAAAGAGGACAATGTTTGCTAGCGGTGGGCTTTGAGTTGTTACTAATGGTATTAGAGCCAGATATGGGGTGATGTACTAGTGAGGAGGCTAAACCCCGAAGGTGGGTGGACACGAGGCGGTGTGCTAGTAAGGATACTAGGCCCCAAAGGGGGTGGATTGGGAGCCCCACACCAATTGGAGAAGGGAACGATTGCCAGCGAGGACGTTGGACCCTGAAGTGGGGTAGATTGTGAGATCCCACATCGGTTAGGGAGGAGAACAAAGTATTATGTATAAGGGTGTGGAAACCTCTCCCTAACAGACATGTTTTAAAACCCTTGAGTAGAACTCGAAAAAGAAAAGCCCAAAGAGGACAATATCTGCTAACGGTGGACTTGATTTGTTACATATATTTTCAAACTTGAGTACGAATCAATGGTCATTCCCACCTTACTCCAGCATATGAAGTTCATCGACGGTTTGAGGATATAGGAGTGAGCCATTGTCACTCCCATAGTTTTGAACGCCTATATTTCGCTTACGAATCATATAACGTTTCTTGAGATGCACTCAATGTAGTTCCTGAAATTGGATAAAAGAATCGTTGGTCAACTTAGATCATCTAGTGTCAAGGACTGGATGTTTGGAAATAGCTTCTAAAAGTCCTAGGGTTCTTCCCATGTCAAAAACTTCGAATCTCAAACTTAGAAACCGAAGAGACCAAAGAGACCAACCAAGAGTGTAAATGGAAACCTTGTACCAGCAACAACCTCCACAAACATGGGAATTTTAGAGCAGACTCAATATCCACAATAGCAACAGTTCGACGTGGGCGTTTCATCACCCTACGAAGCAAACGAACTGCGGTCGTGGAATTTGATCAGATTGATCATACTGCATACGAGATTAAAGATAAGATGGTATAATTCATCCTTCACGCTCGTGTCATGTCCTGGCATTTACAAAGGTATCGTGAATGTTGTCCAGGTCCCGACCGTAACATGTTCCTTCCTGTCTGTTTTTCTGCTAGCCAGAGGAGAAGCTCGAAAAGCAAATCGGAGGATTGCGAGAGCTTGTCGTGTCATGTACATATTGAGCTTATCGCCATCACACTTCCAATTGAAGATTTGAAGGTAACCAAAATCTTATGTAATATTTTCCCACTCATTTTGGCAGGAAAATCCTCTGTAATTATATCGATATATATACGTATATACATTTATTGGCTTCGTTTGAGAAGCTATGTTCTTGCGCTATCTATTGATGAGTCTTTGGGGCCGGGAAATGCAAATACATATAACATGTCTATAACTATTGATGGGACATAAATTCATGAATGGGGTTGGGTTCTACATTATAGTTTGGATTGTCGGTGTATTAACTTGACTACATTTGATTTACGTACATGCACAAGGACTCACGAGACATATCAATCCTCTCTAAGCCTAACTATGGACATGTCTGGGCTCTCGTATATTGAAACCACAAGAGACATTAAATACAACACGTTTGAAATCTCACAACATTAGAGAAAATAGTGGTGTAACGATATGGCGCAATGTAGTATATAATCATACATGTAATTTACATCTATGCCTTTTCTTATGGTTCACGCTTTCGCCTCCGTTTTCACCTGGTTGGTGTTACTATCCCTCGTGTTCAACGACATCGTTGTCTTCCTTCGGTTCGTGCTGCAACCACCTTCCTAGATTTTGCAAACCCTCTCCAAATTTTAAAAACATAAAATATGTACTTCTAATTTAAAAATATCTTATTTAAATTAATTTTTAAAAACATATATTTATTTCTGAAAAAAAAAATAATTATCATTTCCAAAAGGAGCCCAATGATTAAAATCAGCCCAAACCCATAGTTGACGCAAGCTCCGGCGGCCCAATTATGAACTGAGAATAACTCGAGGAGATTTACCAAGCACATCCCTCGCCGTCGACGGTCACCCTCTTGTTCTCAGGTGAATACATCTCGTTCAAAGTTAGCTTATGAATGGTTGTACAAGATCGTCTAGGTCTGTTCTTAGAGCTTGAATGCAAGTTTTCGTATCATCTCAAAATTTCTTGTGTGGTTTGTGAATGGTTGTTTCTTTTCCTCTAATCGGTTTTTGGATTCATGAAGTTCAGAATGCAGAGCTCGTTTAGTTTAGCCGGTCAGCTGGTGAAGAGGCGAGGATTTTCGACGAATTCCGAGAAAATTGTGGCGTCTGTTCTGTTCGAGAGGCTTCCAGTCGTGATTCCGAAGATTGATCCTGTTGTCTATGCGTTTCAAGAGTTCAAGTAAGTTTGTTTTCTTGTGTTTCTCTGTTTAATTTCTAAGAACTGAGGAATCTTGAAAATGGGAAAAATAAAATTAAGGAAACTGGGAGTATGTCTCGACTTGATATCCATCAGAACGGGGATTAATCAGGAAAAGGAATTCGAACGACATGATTAGTGTGATAGAGCTATGATCTCGCACTAAAATCAAGTAACATTGGCATGGCATACTCCTCGCAGAAACAGTTTTCTGATACATCTGCTTGATTGTGCTCAGGTTTAGGTGGCAACAGCAATATCGACGCAGATATCCTGATGAATTTCTAGATAAAGCTAATGCCAGGTAAATGATCTACCATTTCGTTATGCTGTGTCCACTACATGACTTTTGGTTTATGAATTCTTTTAATTTATCTTTTTCAACTTTCTTTTTAATTCTTGTGCTATTTTAAGCTACCATGTTCTGGAAAGTGCTCTTTTAATCTATTTTTCATCTAATATCATTATCTGTGACAATTGCATCGTTAGTAGCTATATATTAGGTGTCATATTTGAGCTTATTTTATTCTTAAAGATGCAAGACAATTTTTTTTGTGGGATACTAGGGTCGTGCCAGTTGAGTCCAAACTTTGAACAACAATTTCTAATGTTCCTTTCCATTATAATGAGTTTTAACGGATTATAATGCTCGATTTCCATGGATAGTGTTCAATATAAATGGTGCAAAAGAATTTTGAAAAACTGAAGTAATACCTCTAGAGTGTAACGATCCTAATTTCCTATTAAAATCAAGGTCGCCACTAGTCCGATCTGATCTAGGATGTCGAAGGGTCTGATGAAGCGTGAGCTCAACTTGCCATTTCATTTGAACCTCAAGACACCTTTCATTGGGGCCCCTTAAAAAAAAAAATACTTTATCGCCTACTTTGAACTCTAGATTCCCATACCTCATTGGTGGCTGGCTCTAATTCTGGCCCTAACAACTCACGTTTGACTACTTCGTCCTAGCACATCGAGGACCTACACCGCTCTCTGCAAAAAGCCTCAAACAGTGTCATACCAGTAGTTAGCTTGGAAGCTGTTGTTGTAGGCGAATTCTATAAGGTGCAATTTTGAGTTTTAGCTACCTGCGAAATTCTATAACATAGCATGCCTTCCAGAATTTTGTTTGAGCATTCGATTTGACCATCTGTCTATGAGTGGACGATAATACAAAAGATAAGATAAGAATGTGTAGGGCTCAAAGTAGACAAAAAAGTTATGCTGATGTATGGAGTAGGAATTTGGAGTTCGAAGTAGGCAATAAAGTATTGAAGGTGGGCTCAATTAAAGGTGTCTTGAGGCTCCGACGAAAAGGCAAGCTGAGACCACGCTTCAACAAACCCTTCGACATCCTAGATCGGATCGGACTAGTGGCAACCTTGATTTTAATAGGAAATTAGGGTTGTTGTAGCTGGTTGAGCTCTAGGCTTTTAGACTATGTAAACTAGCCTCTGATGTAGGTTTAGAATGTTTCCCATGGCCTTGCAGCGAACGATTCGTCACCGTCAAGTATGCCTCATGAAAGATACTAACACCATGTTGGTTTGTTATGTTATGCTTTACCTTTCATGGAATTTGAATGACAATTGATGCATTAATGATGTTTAGATTTAGCAAGATTGTACTGTGAATGTAGAATTATAGTCTCATGAAAAGAGGGTAGCAGGCTACTTAATACTAGTATACGCAGGAAAAGGATTTCGCTAAGGAAAGTTAGATGTTTAGTCAATAGACTTGAAACATAGTTAAATGATGCAGAACTATGATCGGAGAGATGAAAAGGATGTACCCACGTGTACTAGTAAATGGCTTCAACTGAAAATGACCTAGTATGCTTGATAGGCAGTAAGATTCTATATGCTACTATGGAAAAAAATGTGTTCCTCGTTATCGAGAGTGGTAGCGTCAAAGGAAAATTTCATTACTACAAAGTACGTAACTAAGAAATCATAGTGCTGGTATGAGCATGTAAAAGACTGATTTGGACTTGCCAAATGGAAATTTATGAGCTAACACCATGAAAATTCAAATACTATATACTTGAACTGATTTGTGAATGTCACAAGTGCCTTTAATGGAATTTCAGTTCCGGAAGTAGAGACCAAGGCCATTATATGATGTTCTATAAAATGATAGGTCCATGAAATGATAAGTCCCAAACATGATTGAATGTAATTATATTTGGGGTTACTTAGTGAGTATTTTAAGAAATACTCAAGCCATGTGATACTCTTATTTTTCAGGTAAAGATAAAACACTCTTGCACTGATGACGACGTCGTGGTGACGACCATGGGACTAAAGCTAGGATAGATGAATTCGTGTTGTTTGTAGCTCTTAGGTTAGATCAGGATATTGTTTTATTATTTTCGTATTTTATTTAAAATTTCACATGAATTATTTTTCTCTATATTATTTAAAGATGAATTCGTGTTTTCACATTAATTTCACATTGTTTGTAGCTCGATGTATTTTTTCTTTCGATTATCTGCGGAGATCACTGTAGGTGAAGGATGAGCAACTTTGTAGTTCCCCCTGAATATTATGTTATTGCATGTCTTTATATAACTATCACTTGTGCAATTAAGATTCGACGCCATCAATATTCAGTTAGCTAATTCTGTGGAGCTTATTGCGCAAACACTAGCTAAATGCAAATACATCGACTTTTTTTTTTTTTTTTTTTTTTTTTTTTGCGG
>NW_019272046.1:323907-374491 GCF_002738345.1 Cucurbita maxima
TTTTTTTTTTTTTTTTTTTTTTTTTTTTTTTTTTTTTTTTTTTTCTTTTGGCGGTTGTATAACTTGACCTCTGCTGATAACAGGGGAAAAGGTGACTACCAAATTGATTATGTTCCAGCTCCACGGATTACGGAAGCTGACAAAACAAATGATAGGAAGTATGCAGTCTTTTTATTTATTTATTTAGAATTGATAGATTGAAGGTTTCCTTGTCAATGCTATCATCACCATTGCGGGAAAATAATAATGCAGTCCATGAACTCTTGTTTTTGTTCATGCTTTATGTCTTCATTATTATGAGGATAGCCTTGTGTTTCTTTATTTACTCTTCCAGATCGCCAGTGTCCTCTTGCTTCTATTATTTGGTTACCATAAGTTGTGCTGATATTCTTTTATTCTTGTAACTATATAATGCTCTTGTTGTGACGATATTATTCAATTGTCTGACTATATAATTTTCTTTCTTTTGGTTAATCAAGTTTTTTCTTTTCCTGTAATTCTTTGTTGCAACCGTCTTGATAATTGTACTACCTTTTTATTTCAATAGCGGTGATAACCTAAGCCCACCGCTAACAGATATTGTTCTCTTTGAGCTTCTCCTCAAGGTTTTTTAAAACGCGTCCGCTAGGGAGAGGTTTCCACGCCCTTATAAACAATGTTTCATTCTCCTCCCCAACCGATGTGGGATACCACAATCCACCCCCTTTGGGGCCCAGCGTTCTCATTGGCACTCGTCCTTACTGACACACCGCTTCGTGTCCACCCCCCTTCAAGGCTCAGCCTTGTCACTGGCACATCGCCCCATGTCTGACTCTTATACCATTTGTAACGGCCCAAGCCCACCGCTAGTAGATATTGTTCTCTTTGAGCTTTCCCTCAAGGTTTTTAAAACGTATCTGCTAGAGAGAGGTTTCCACACCCTTATAAAGAATGTTTAGTTCTCCTCCTCAACTGATGTGGGGATATCACTATAGTGCTCCGTGTGACTCTGGTGTCTTGCATATCAAGAGCATGCTGCTACTTTAGGTGTATTCCACTCATTTACTTGATGAGTGCTCTTTCTTCTTTAAAACCACGGTCTACTTGATTCATGTTGACCAATAAAACTTGTTTTATCCCTGTGAAAATCCATTCATTTGACTCTTGGGAAAATTGCAAGATATCATTGTATATCTCATAAATGTTGAAACTATATTACTTGGTTAATCTATCAGACTTATTGGCATCTTTCTTGCTCTCAAATGGAGTTCTTAGATGGTGTCTTTAAAATACAATGTCTCCGTATTTCTCACTGTTGATCTAGAGTTCAGGCTATCTGATCAAAGTCATTAGTTTGCCAGATTCTAATATCAAAATTGAGGTCTGCATTCTGATTACTTGAATTCTCCTCTTTCCTTTTAGGTCACTGCAGAGAGCACTTGACAGAAGGCTCTACCTTCTTCTCTATGGTACCACTATTGGGGCACCTGATAAGAAACCTGTCTGGCACTTTCCAGAAAAAGTATACGAGACCGAGGAGACACTGCGTAAAGTGAGAGTCGGCTATCAATACTCTTCAGTTTTCTTTCTCATCAATTTTACCCTTCTAACCTTCAAGTTCTGCAGTGTGCAGAATCTGCCTTAGCGTCCATCCTTGGAGGTCTTTCTCATACATATTTTGTTGGAAATGCTCCTATGGCGCACATGGTTGTACCGCCTACTACAGGAACTGCACAAGTTTCATCTCTGAAGGTATGTCTTCTACTAAAAATTTATATCATACAAGTTTCGGGAATTTATGCTCGAGCGTAGAGTATTACGTTTAGTATAATGTGGTCGTTTACTCGTATTCTTAAACGAAATCTCTCCTCTTTTCCAGAGGTTCTTTTTTAAGTCTCAAGTGATCGCAACCAATAAATTCAATATTGAGAAATGTGAAGATTTTGTGTGGGTTACAAAGGATGAATTGATGGAATATTTTCCTGATCAAGCTGAATTTTTCAAGAAGATGATCATCAGTTGATGCAAGTAGATTGATCATATAAGCCTCATAGATTGTTTCAATCAACAAATTCATGGTGAGTTTGTAAGTGAAATGGAGGATCAAGTTATGAACTGTTAAATTAAGGGCCGAGGCTGGAGGCGTTGTTTGTTGTTCTGATATAATCTGGATGAACGAGGAAATTTATTCTTCCTAGCTGTTTCTTTGATGAAGGCATAGTTTGGATAAATGGTTCGATCCCTTATTTTGATTTCTCGAACCAACTAAAGTAATTATTTGTTCGTTCTCAAAATTTTGAGCATCGCTTATTTTTACGATATTGTTTCCTAAGCATATTTAAGCTAGAAGCTCCAATTTAGAGTTCAAACTTTATAGGTTGTATGAAGTCATTTTTCACATTTGATTAGAGATTTTCAATAATATATATTTTTAATAATTTTTAGCATATAAACTAAATCGAAAACCATATGCTATATAATGTAAGGGACAATTAAATGAAATATGATTATGATTATGATTATTTTTAACATAACTCAGTATTCTCAAATTAAATACAATCACATGTATAAATATTATTCCTATCCATTTTTTCTTTTTTAAACATAATTAAGTATTTTCAATTCTTAAATTTTAAAATTTAAAGAAAAAACAAAAATGAGCCTTTATAATTTAACATAATTCATGTTCCATGACTTCAAAAATTAAAACAAACATTTTAAAGTTTTAGGTATAATTGAAACCAACATCGTAGTTTAAGGGCATTTTGGTAATTTAACACCTTTATAATTTAATGTTAAATTAAATTAAATTAAAAATGTATTTACTCAAAGCGCTCTCATAGCATCTTTTCATTTTGAGGTTGAGTTGAAGCTTTTGCAACAATGGCGGAACCATTAAGCGGAGGGAGCCACGATCTCGAGCAGACCTTGAAGCCCTTCTATCAAAGAGCCTCCGAAGCCGAGGTTTGATTGCTAAACCCTTCACTTTTCTCCCATTTTCCCTTCTAAATCGGACGCCTTCTTAGGACGCGCCGCCTCTTATCTTTGTCGCATGGAATTTCTTTTTTGGGTGAAATTGACGGGTATGTTTTAGGTGTATTTCATTGCAATTACTTTGGATTACTGTTGAAATATTTGAAATGGCTGGGAAAATGAATGATGAAGTTTAGATTTATTCTCCTAGATTTTAGAAAGGGAGTTTAATTGAAGTTTTTGGCAGTCAAAGAGGTACTCCGATTAAGGATAATTTCCAGCTCTAGGGCAGTATGGAACTAATACTGACTCTTAAGTCGTATCATACCACTCGCTGGAAAAAGTGTCAAGCTGTACACTTATAATGCCTCTCTTAGACCATACTTTCAAACCACGGTGTATATGTATGTATGTATATATAATAATAAGCCCACCGCTAGCCTGAATTTTTTTTTTTAGGCTTTTCCTTTCGAGCTTCCCCTCGAGGTTTTAGAACGTGTCTGATAGGAAGAGGTTTCCACACGCTTATAAAGAATACTTCGTCGTCCTCCTCCTCAATTGATGTGGAGTCTCACAATTCACCCCACCTTCAGGGCTAGCGTTCTCGTTGGCACTCATTTCCTTCTCCAATCAATTGGAACCCCCCAATCCACTTCCCTTTGAGGTTCAACGTCCTTGCTGCCACATCATCCGGTGTCTAGCTCTGATACTATTTGTAACGGCTCAAGCACATTGCTAGTAGATATTGTCTTTTTTGGTCTTTTCCCTCAAGATTTTAAAATGCGTTTGCTAAGGAGAGGTTTCCATATCCTTATAAAGAATGCTTCGTTCTCTTCCCCGACCGATGTAGGATCTCATAATATATATGCTTGTGTGTTATAAGATTTAATGCAGAGCTATGCATTTGTAAGGCGAGCAGATTTTTAGTGTGATAGGCTGAGATGTGTATAAGATAGTTCAAACATTCATTGTTGTCACAAAAAATCATATTTAGCCATATCAAAGTGTTAAGAGTACTATGATACCCGATCATCATGAGATAGCCTAGTACTTGCTTGTCGGGTTGGAACAAGTAAAAAAAAAAAAAAGTGGACCTTGGAGGGAATTGATTCAAACCCCGTAGTAGCCCTATCCATATCTTAAGATATTAAAATCTTACAAATTTTTTTAACACAAAATGTTGTAGGACGATGGATTGTTCCATGAAATTAGTCAAGGTGTTCACAATCATACTATGCACAAGTCCACTGCCAGCCGATATTGTCCTTTTTAGGCTTTCCTTTCAAGGTTTTAAAAATGCGTATGCTAGGGAGAGGTTTCCACACCCTAATAAGGAATGTTTCGTTCCCATTTTCAACCAATGTGGAATCTCATAATCCACCCCCTTGGGGCCCAATGTTCTTGTTGGCATACCACCCGGTATTTGGTTCTAATACCATTTGTAACAGCCCAAGTCTACCACTAGCAGATGTTGTCCTTTTTAGGCCTTCCCTTCAAGGTTTTGAAATGTCTGTTAGGTTCCACACCCTTCCCCTCTTGAACCAATGTGGAATCTCACATTTTCCCTCTTTTTCTATTTCTATGTAATTCTATTTTTAAAATGTGCAAGAGTAACAATGCACAAAAATTTGGAGGCTAAATGCAGAGCTAGGCATTTGTATGCCCCAGTTTAGGTCTACAAGATATATGTTGAAGACTCGGACCAAAAACTGACCTTTTCAAATAGATAAAGGCTGCAAAATTTGTTGTCTGAGACTGACTAAGAAAACCAAGTGGTTAAGTTGTTGTCTTTAGTAGTAGATTAGTTGTCACTTGTAGTCATTAGGCATATAAGAGGCGGAGAAGCCTTACGAGGGATACTGATCGAACTCGAAACATATTGCAATGTAAACAAGAAAACGAACTACAGTATTTGAGGTACTCGGAACCTCCCCTCACTTGAGCATACTAACTCGAGCCTTAATCCAACTAACTTCCTTCTTTCCTACTCTATCTGTTTATAACAAAATACATTAACTACTTCTCTAACTAGTTGCTAATATACCTTTAATACTCTTATAACATTCCTATCAGACAGAACATGATATGTAGAGAGTGAGGTGAAATTATTTTTAATCTTGTGCCTTGATTTGGTATCAAGTTTTAAAGATTTTTTCTGAAAGTTTAGTTGATTTTGGTCTACTGTTATTATGTATTCGTACTTACGACAATGCGCTTTTATTTAAAGGATCGTTTGTCGAGACTAGAAGCTGCGCTTTTGAGTAAGAAAGGTACGACTCATGGCTGTTTCCCTTTTAGAGAAACCATACTTTCATAGAGCAAATGAAAGAATTAACTCATGGGTAATTTTTATTTTATTGGAACCACACCAAATCACCAATGACACAAACATGTATGAATGTGTTTCTGATTATCAACAACTCGTCCATCTAGATGCCCACGACGAGGAACATCTTAAAACGATAAGCGAACTCCAGTCGAAGCTAGACAGCGCAAATGAAGCGCTAATCGCAGAACAGAAAAAGGCAAGAAGTATTTGTTTGTTGTTTGTCCATGGTTAGATGAAGAGGTCAAAAAGAAAAGAAAGAAAAAAGGAAGTTCTTAATTGGGATTATTTTGCAGGCTGAGATGGTTGCTGCAGAAAATGCAAAGCTCCAGTATCGCATACTCCATCTTGTGAGGGCAGCAAGGGGAACACATTAAAAAGTTGGAGCAAAAATTCATTTGACTTTTTTCTAATTTCCCTTACAATTTACAAACGTTTTGGAAGGCCATTGTTGAGATAGTTAGTTCAAGAATTTGAATGAAATTTTTTTTAGACCACAAATTGGGAGATGAAATTGGGGGTAACCTCTGATTTGATCTTTTTTTTTTCTTCTTTCTATTTATTAGAGATTATAAACAATTTTCTTTTCTCTTACATTCTAGAATCAATTTTTATATATATATTTTCTTTTTGTTAAATTTAAAGAATATAATTAATGCTTTGATCGAACAAAAGTTAATTATAAGTTTAATTCTAAAAATTTCAAAATCGTTAAATAGTGTAACTACCAAAGAATGAACCAATCATCTTCACAGACAATTAATACAATTTCACATATAATTTAAGCCAAGGGAAAGATAAAACGCAACAGTGTTGACATTTTAAAAAACCAAAAAGAATAAATCCCATTTAAAAGAAACGAAACCCCAGAAAATTTTATGAAATACATTAATTTCTTTTAAAAGAATTAAAAATCGAAACCAGAAGATAGAAAAAATTCCAAGGACTCCTCAAGATCCAAAATCTAATAACAATAATAAAGTTTAAATCAAATTTAAATCTAATAAACTTGCGAGAAATTAGTTCTATTTTGGTCTATAAATCCAAAACAACGTTAATAATAAAAAAAAAAAACTACAACCAATTTTACACCCAAGAACAAAGTAGGAATTTAATACAAAACAACCTCAACTTAAGCATAATTTAATTCGACTGATTAAGACATATCTTCAAACAAGAGGTTAAGAAAAAAAGAAAAAAAGAAAAAAGCTTCTTTGGAACTCCGAGCAGTTCGACTTACTCAAATCCACAAAAGTTGAAGGGTTACTGTACATAAATATGGCAACAGACACCTAAAAACTACAACCAATTAACCAAAGCTGAAATTTAAAAATACCACCATAATCCAAAACATCTATACACGATATAGAAATTCCTATCTGATATCCTAAATATCTCCATTTTTTAACCTACCCATTTTAGTTTGAATGCAATGTACTATCACTTCACTTTGATCCCCTGCAAAAGACCCCGTGTATTCTTTGTTTCATGATTTTTCCTAGCTAGGACAAAATATTTCCAATAAACTAAGACTGATTAAAGAGGAAAATAAATATACCAACCTTGGTAAGTCATTCCAACAGCTTTTGAACAAGCAGGTCGAGCAGCACCCTTTTGCGAAGCTTGTGATATTTGGTCAAGTTGTGTTCCTTTGCAATAATCCTCAGTTCTGCTAGACTCTTCAGTTTGAGATCTGAGGAAGGTAAAAGTGCCAAAATTTCAGCTATATGATCATCTGTGGTGGCGGCGCATGACTTCATTTGTTTGTTTTCCCCAGTTCCGCTGTCATCGGGTTTGATCTGATCTGAACTAGAAATATCATTAACAGAAGTTACTTCTATGAGCTCTTGTCCAACCAGCATTTTTGAAGTCCCTTTATTTTGGGACAAAGGACCTAAGTTTTTCTCAATGTCAAGAGCACAGTCCTGCTTTTCGACCCTGAGCTGACAAAGTTCAAGAGGCAGATCTAAGCAGGCATTGTCTCCAACTGCTCCTGGCTTTCGATGCTTTTTTGCTTTAGAAATCGGAGTATGTGATTTACTCCGCCCCTTTTCGGTAAATAATTTAGGCTTGTGATCCATATTTGAATATGACTTCTCATGACAAACATTCTCAACATTTTGATAATCGTCTAGCAATAACTTGTTTGTCTCCTTGGTCTGGGTTCTGACCAAATCGTTTCCCTGCTGATTTTGCAGCTTTGAAAGCAACAATGTAGGAAGATTTGATGAGTCAAATGTACCCGTTTTCTTAGTATCCAAAAAGCGTAGATCGCAATCCACCTTTTCTTTCGTGTTTGAAGATGAACATGAAGGGGCACTTCCATTGGATTCAGGGAGAATTGACCCCCCGTCATTCTTGTTCTTCTTCTTTCTTAACAAGAAATCAATTAGCTTGTCCTCTGTATTGCAGTTTCCACTCTTTGGGTATGATGCTGGAGAACTTGAAACGGAATCAAACGACCTTTTGTTTCCACTGAATCCATCTGATTGTCTTGGGACATCTGGATTGGCATTTTCAAAAATAGATTTTCCATGCTGCTATATGAATGAAAGTTATGTTACAACGTAACCGAAGTATAACCAAGGTTTCAATTCATACTAGTTATTTAACTGAAAGAAAGCCAAGATTTCAAACCTTTCTTGCATTCAGAAGGCGGCATTCACCACCAACATTCGAAGCTGACTTCAATTTTCTGCTCTTGCACGAGTTATTTATACGGAGGTCCTCCACTTCCTCAATTTTTACTTTTGAAACAGGCTTCAGATTTTCTTCAGTCACAATCACATTTGAGGAAACTCCTTCAACGGAAATTTCAGCCTGCAAGAAAAATATAAAATGTGAGCATCATAACATAGAGAGATTTTTCGAATACGAGGCAGACTATCAATGTGTGTTAGTTATCACACTAATGATTCAGCTCGCTTCGATCCAACTCCATCATTATGACTCTACTAGACACACCAAGACACTAACTGCAACTAAAGCAAAGAAGGCAATACCTTAATTTCTTTCTTGCAAATACTATCATTTTTGGGGTGCTTTTGGACCGAACCATTGGGTGTTGAATACACTGCCGGGAAAATCCTTTTGACTTCCATTTCTTCACTTTTGACTTTTATGCCAGAAATGCTCGAGGTTTCACAGAATGGGCCAACTAACTGCATTGATGTATCAGTACCTTGGCTGCTCAAAGTTGCATGCTGATCCTTATTTTACATAAAGTACATATATTTTAAAGGGAAAAAAAGGAAGGAAAAAAAATTCAATTCAGATGACAGTGATTAACAGTCAATCAATAAACTAGTTACTAATTTTACCCTGAGGCTTTTTAACCAGGTTGCCGACCATATTCAAGGAACAACTTCTTCCAACTAAGAAAAATAAAAGTACTTTTACTTTTAGTTTGGTTTACCCTAGTATATAACTAAAGCATCTAGCTATAGTCAGAAAGAAACATAATTTAAGAGTTTGAAATGTAGAACTGTCTAGATATAACAATACAGCTTGCTCCATCCAATTTACAAACTTCTATAAATATTCATCCGTAATAGTGGATCTAATTTTCCTAAATATAGGCACATGAATAAATAGAATGCAAAGATCATCTCAGCACATCCAGACAGAAAATTGTACTAGTATAATGCTACCTTGATAATTCTTTTACAGTGTTTATACCCCTGACCAACGTCTTAATCCAGAATATTTCTTTTCTTCCCATATCGTTTCAGATATATTTCATAAATCATAAAGGGAATGCCAAACAAAGTGTGTGCACAATGCAGTTGTTGACTAGATTACTCAGTATTGATGTTGGACAAGGGAATGCCAAACAAAATGAACTCTTTCAAAACGGTTTTTCCCTCTTTTTTTATTTTTTCTCCTTTCCCTTCTTTTTGAGTAAAAGAGCAAAACTGTACAGAAACTATTTAATTCTTCCAAACTCTATGCAAGAGAATCTATTAGCTTTAAGATCTAAAGAGCTAGAATCTTCGTTCATAGACATGATTAGGCATAGCTATTATCACATTGGTCTTCTCACACTTTCTTCCTAAATCCTCTGAAATAGAATCATGATGCAGCATTCCATATCTTTATAGTCAAACTTACGAGATTGAGAAATGACGGAGAAGGATGTTCAATGAATGAACCCGAAGGGAAAAACAGCAATGACATTGCAAATAGGGCACATGTATTTCCCCCAAGGACAACTATACACAAAAGTTCCTTAATCCTTGGATTTCTTCTGAGGGAGAAAGTTGCCTAGGATAATGAAATATATGTCTAAACAGTAACAGTTAAGGTTCTCCACTTGAAGTCAATAAAATGAACCTCCCAACCGTTAAGAATACTAAGAACTAATGAAAATGATTCTGTCAAAATGGCAAAAAAAAGAAAAAAAAAAACTAACTTGCAAGAATCTCTACATGCAGTAACCTATTGGATCATTGACAATTAAAAGTGGAATCACGTGTATGTGTTTTATGCTTTCATGAAGTTTTCTGTAGTCTTCTTTCTCATGCTTCTTGAACAATGACTTTTTAGATCTCAGAGGGTACAGAGAAAACCTGCCCATCATCTTGTTCACGACCCTCTCCAAGAAAAGGCTTCAGTATCTCGAACAATTTCTCTGCTGGTTGTGTATGTAATGGTAACTGATTGACTGTATTAATCTTATCACTTCGTCTCCAGCTCTTTATTGAATTATGAAGGACGTCGATTTTTTCTCTCAAAGCATTACAGCATGCTTCAAATTGGTTTCTACTTTCTGTCCATGCGAGACCACATTGAAGCAAAACTAGATCTTCTTCAAGATCATCGATTTCAGAAGCTGCCTTCCGTATCAAAATCTTTAGTACTTGAACGCAATACTTCTCATTCATAGCATTTTCTTCTATAACATCTATGACCATAAAATTATAACAAAAATAAGAAACCCAAATGTTGAAGTGAAACAAAGAGATAAATGTGGCCAGAATAACTGCATGCAGATACTTTTTTAAAAATAATAATAATAATAAATCAATCAATCAAGTTTACCTCTCCCATAACCGAAGTAAAAGTCAGCCTGCCATCCAGATTCCACACTGTAACTGCTTTCACCAGCATCGGAATAGGAGAAACCTGGAACAATTCTTTACAATCAAATTAACTTGAAACTTGTTTATTCAGATAAATAGAAGAAAGTGACGAGATCAGTAGAACCTTGATCATACGGCCAATCCCACAGATCCCCGTCCATGAAAGTCTCAGAAAATTTATCCTGCAAAAACAAATGAGCATAACCATCTCAACTCATGCATGCACACGAGAGAAGAACAGCACTCCCGTGATGACAAATCATCTCAATAACCAGATAACTCGATACCATGAGCTTATTACAACTACAGTTCAGAAAAGTAGTATTCAAAATTTATCAGGAAATCTTCTTGTTTCCACTTCATTGCTTAAGAACCTGAATAAAGAATAGTACCGCACAACATTCAGTACGCAAGATCCCCAAGATAAACGTTCAGAAAGTACTGTACACACAACTACCAACTTGAATTTAAAAACCTATAATAACTCCTTATCATTGGGTTCCCAAAAAAAATCGACTGAAAAATCTTAAGTGTTTCTTTGACAATATTTACAGAATATTCAAAGAGATTATAACTCGAACTTGCACAATTTGACGAAATCAACTGTCCTATACCTAACAACGCATTTCAAGGGGGAAAAACATAGCTAATGACGCGCAAAACGCTAGATACAATCAATCGGCAGAAAAAACACAAAGCAGAGCAAAATTGAAAATATCAAAAGGAAAAAAACAACAAAAAATCGAAGCTAGCGATATACAAAGAGCCAGACAGAAACAATAATAATTAGAGAAATTCTCAAAACGATAAGTTCGAGAGAGTAAGAAGCAATATGAAAAGAAAATAAAACAGTGAAAACCAACCAGCTAAAAAATTCTGAAGAATGCAAGCTTTTTCTCAGAAATGCAGTTCAAAAACTAACAACTAAAACTCAGAAAACAACTATTTCCATGAACGATAAGCAGCACAAAAAAGAATAAAAAACAAACTAAAGCTGGCGACAATTTACCGAGCTAGCCTAGCCGAAGAAAATCAACCAAAAAATTCTCGAAATACGATGCTCAAGACAGTAAGAAACAGAACAAAACGAAAAGACACCAGCAAGCTCGCAAATTCCGAAGAACGCAAGTGCAGTCCAAAAGTCAAGAACCAAAGCTCAGAAAACAACGATTTCCAAGAACAATAAGAAGCACCAAAAAGAAAAAAAAAAAACTCAAAGCTAACAACATTTTACAAAGCCAAATAGCAAAAGAAAATGAACCAAAAAGGTTCACGAATGCAAAGCTCAAGAGTGTAAGAAAGAATAAGACAAGGAAAAAAAAACAAAAAGAGAGAGTAGAAACAACCAGCTCGTGAATTCCGAACGGAAACAGTCTCACAAATGCAGTTCAAAAGTCGACAACGATTTCCGAGAACAATAAGAAGCACAGAAAAAAAAAAAAAAAAAAACAAAGCTAGCGACAATTTAAGGAGCCAAACAGCTACAGAAAATTAAGCACAAAAAATTCTCGAAATGCAAAGCTCAAGAGAGTAAGAAACATTGCAAAACGAAAAGAAAACAGTAAAAACCAACCAGTTCGCAAATTCCGAAGAACGCGAACTCTCTCTCATAAATGCAGTCCAAAAACTAACAACCAAAGCTCAGAAAGCAACAATATCCAAGAACAAGAGCTACACAACAAAGAAGCAGCAAAAAAAAAAATGAAACAACTACAAGAAGAAGGAAGGATCGTAAAAAAGAGGATGCTTAGAGGAAATGCAGCACATTCCGAGACGCGAAACAACAAAAAACAAGGACAGAAGACGATACCTGAGAGCGTACTGCCACGGCTACTGCAACTACAACAGAGGAGAAGAGACTGAGTGGACAATGCAAGGAGCTTATCCAGTAGAATCCACATAGAGAAAAATGAGAATGTAGAGCAGAGAGCGGTCTAGGGTTTCTGAATCTTGGAATTTGAGAGAGAAATGGAAAGAGAGAGAGTGAGAGAGAGAGAGAAGGCGCCAAGCAAATTTTTTGTCTGACAGAGAGGAAGAGGAAGCAACTGAAAGGGACGAACGGACTCTTTGGGAAATCACGTAGCGGAGGAGGGGTCCTTCAAGGGTAAAACCGTAAATTACTCTCAGGACGTTAAAGCCGAGAAGTTTTGGGCCCACTGGATCAGAAAATTCTCTGGGCCCACTGGATCAGAAAATTCTTTGGGCCCACTGTATGTATAAAGAAGTAGATAATCTCAGAAAATATTTTTTAAATCATAAAAAATATATTTGATATTAAGTTATAAATTATGGATTTGGTTTCTACCATGAAATTAAAATAATAATAAATTAAATCAATTTAAAATTAATTGATTACAACAATAATAGAGTAACCCATGTCTTTTTTTGAAAAAAAATTAATGATTAAATAAATAATTGTCTTAAAAAATTTAGTATTAATATAAATTTAAGTTTTTTTTTTTTTTTTTTTTTTTTGAAATTAGATCGAGATAAAAGGAGGCATATTGTGAAAAGCTTAGTAGACTCTGCAGTGAGTGGACCCCGCCGGTCAAAGGAGTTGACAGAGAGCTGCCACGTCACTCTGGAGGGGACACGTGTAAGAACTTAAGAGGTAAAGAGTAGTGAGCAGTGGTGTGAGCGGACTGGGGGATCTTTTTGTGTCTGACCGTGAGGGGGTAAAGTTGTAAATAGGGACTGAAAATTGAGGGTATATTTGTAAATGGCGAAACCTTCGAACTTGTCACTTTTGGAATCCTGGGGAATCAGAGAATTATGGTACCAATAAATTCTGACATTTTTTGCTGCCCAAAAGCGACACTGACCGGACACGCCATTTTTGCATTGAACACCATGAATCATATATATATATATATATATATATATATTATAATTTAATTATAATATTAATTAATTGTAAAAATTACACTTTTGTATTCACTAATTTAGATTATACATTGACGTTGTTTAATTGAAGATTTTATTTAAGACCGTCTGTTAATAAGATCTTATTAAATAAGTAATCCATTTATTTAATAATCTTTTGTAAAAAAATTAAATAAATAAATGTATAAATTATTATTGATTTATTATAATAAAATAATTATTAATGGTAGAACATTTTTAATGGAAGAATTTTTAGTGCTTTTTTCTTCTTTAAACAATCATTAGTTGTACGTTTTATTTGGTAATATTTTGTTACAAAGTAAGTTTGGTAAGTGTTTCATTATGCTTCGGTAACTTATTTTGGTGTGCTTCGATCAATAGTCAAAAGCAACAAGCTATGGTACCTCAATGACATTTGTTAGTGTGAGATCCTACATTGGTTGAGGTAGAGAATTAAGGGTGTGGGAAACTCTTCCTAGCATGCCCATTTTAAAAGCCTTGAGAGGAAGCTCGAGGGAAAAAACATAAACAGGACAATATTTGCTACCAATGGGCTTGACCCGTTACAAATGATATCAGACCTAGACACTGGGCGATGTGACAGCGAGGAGATTAAGTCCCATAGGGGGTGGATTGGGAGGTCCCACATCAATTGGAGAATGGAAGGAGTGTCGGCATCCTCGTTGGGCCCGTAGATTGAAATGATATAAACACAAAAGTCATATATGGTAGCTTTTCTTATTTTTTACATCGGTTTTTTTTAATGTTTTAATTATATGAAAGGAAAATAAATATGTATTACAAAACTTGTTTAGTATCTTCATTAGTAAGTCGATCCTTCACAGGTTGTTTGTAATTAGAGCTGGGGCAACCGTTTTATCTTGACGTTACTTCTTGTTCCTTAAGTCTCATTGATCCCCGAACAATTGGTTTGTGATCCAACTACCTAAATCGAATCCCTCCTGGGTCAATACTTAAGGGAACAACCTCTCTACTATCCTAAAAGTAAAAGCGGGTAGGAGTGAATTCCATTTTGCACTCTATGCCCCCAGCTATTCACCCAGCCTTACCCCTCAAATGGGAGGCTTATTGAGTCGGCGAACTTGGGCCGCTCTCGCCCATGCAAATCTAAAAATAATTCCGAATAAACAGGAGTTCAGAGTTAGCTTAGGATTAAAATCGAGTTACCTAGGTTATCGAAGGAAAAAATCAGTCTCAACAGTAAACGACATTATAACATGAGAGTGACTTTCTTCATAGTCCGATCTTGTGCAATACTCATTGCATAGGATGTCCCCACTCACATGTCTCCACTTGTACAATTTAGTGATCACATTGTTCATATCATATACAAAAGTAGGCCGCTTCTATAGTGTCCCCAAGATAAGGTGGTGAGTCTTATCTTGTACTATAAATTATTTTGATTATATACTTGAACTTGATCCACTTTAATGTCTCTCCACATAGTTCAAGTATTCATACTAGAGCCAAAATGTTCTTAGTTTATTGGATTTAGATTAATTACCGTGAAATTCACTTTATTCAATAACAATCTTTACTAAGTAAACATCAATAATAACTTTATTTCAAATAAAATATGTTTTTGTTTACAAACTATGAGTTTAGGACATAAAACCCAATATATTAGAGAGAGAAACGAGTGTTAACGAGGACGTTGGGCTCCGAAGGAACATGGATTGTGAGATCTCATATCGATTGGAAGGGATCAAAGCATTCTTTATAAAAGTGTAGAAACTTCTTCCTAACATACGCGTTTTAAAAACTTTGAGTATAAACTCGAAAGAAAAAGTCCAAAGAGAACAATATCTATTAGCAGATTAGGGAAGAATTGGGTGGGTTTTAGATTTGGGATGGGTATGAGAACATAACATCTGTGTCTTCAGCTTGCAGCCACAAGTGTCGGGGAAAAGCTGTACGGATATTTGAAGAGACCAGGCTAGTCTCTGCGCCGCAATGGACAAGTGTCCAAGTTCTCTTCATGTGGAGGAGATTTTGATGCTCTATTTGGATAAGAAATGAAGCATGTGATGATCAAAACACTTGAGGAAGTCTGAAAGGAATAATGTATTCACAAAGGGACATTAGCCCTATCAAATATTTTGCATACTTTGGAATACATTTAGTTAGGCCCCATTATATAAGTGAGCTACTTCTTTCTCGATCGTTGAAGTTGAGTCGACTATTGTTCTTCGATTTTAGAAGATACCCATTTCCTAAGACGAATCATAACCAATGGAAAACATAAGAAGAGGACAAGAAACGTAGATAGGAGTGTACACGAGTTGGGTTAGAAAAATCTTTTAGACTAAACTAAAATCTCAAGTTGATTGAGTTGGTGACCCGAACAACCTAAATAGAATTCACAATCCAACTGTCTATTTAAAAGTTAAAACGTATCATTAACATCGGTTAGAAGCGTTTAATCTTTTTAAAAGTAAGGTTGTGTTGAGTTGTAACCCTATTTTGGAGCTCGACAAAAAAAAAAATATCAACCTTCAAACTAAACTAAATTTATAACCTAACCCAACCCTATAACGGTCAAAGCCCACCAATAGCAAATATTGTCTTTTTGGGGTTTCCCTTTCGGGATTCCTCTCAAGGCTTTAAAACGCGTCTACTAGGGAAAAGTTTTCACACCCTTATAAAGAGTATTTCGTTCTCCTCCGCAATCAATGTGGGATACACAATTCACCCCCTTCAGGGTCAAGCGTCTTCGCTAACACTCGTTCCTTTCTCCAATCGACGTAGGACCCCCACCAAATCCACCCCCTTCGGGGCCCAGCGTCCTTTACTGGCACACCACCTCATGTCTACCCCTTTGAAGAATAGTCTCCTCGCTGGCATATCGTCGTGTCTAGCTCTGATACCATTCGGGCTTTAAAACGCATCTGCTAGGAAAAAGTCTTTACATCTTATAAAAGGGTGTTTCGTTATTTTCCCCAACTAATGTGGAATATTACAAATCCAATTTTTACAATTTGGATAGAATAGTCCGAGTTTATTGGATCATCGAGTCAACCGGGCTTGCTCTATTGTTTTTTTAGAAGGGTAGGGCTGCCGACTGATAAGCACATGGAAATAGATAAAGAGCCGAAATGAATAATATCAATCACTTTCAACCTATCTTTGTTGTGTTGTCTTTTATGGACAGAGAATAATAGAAGCAAAGTTGGGTGTATTTTCATTTCCATTTCGGCGGCATTGATGATATTCCTTTTTAAAACATTTTTTATTCCATCATTTATGGATGTCTTATTCTTGCAAAGACCATCCTAAATTCATGGAATTATCACACTATATCATAAGTTTTAATTTTCAATTTAATCAACCATCCCTATCAAAAAAAAAAAAGGTTAAATTAAAAAAAATTCTATCGAAAGGACCTTTTTACATCAAACGATCTACTATCACTCGAACTCGAACAGTTGTATAACTTTCACTATCTCTATTGATTTTTTTTCGGGACATCCACTAGAACATATTTCTATTCCAACATGAATGAATGTCATGATGTGACTGAGGATGGTGCATCATCTAACGGACCACACAGAGCGAGCATTGAAGAGAAGACGAGACATAAGCAAGATAAAGACAACTATTAAACCAGAGTGTCAATGATAGGCTTTGTTAAAGGACTAGGTAGGGTCTTGAGCCTTAACCTCGAAAGTCAGGGTTTCAAAGGGAATTTGGACATGTGGTTCTGGAGTCAAGTTCGTTCATATGAAATATGAAAGCTCACCAAATTTGGTGTCAATCGAACACTGGACGGACGCTCCACAACACCATATATTTGTTAGCCAAAATCATGTCTACACCCACTAATTTGAAAATACCTCAAAATGTATCATAGGGGAAACATGTCGTCAACTCTCCACCACCCCTAAGCCTTGTGGTCTAAGCAAGCTATCTTGTGGCACATGCATGAGTCATAATAAAAGCAGTCGTTGCAAGATGAGTGTCCCAATGAAAACAAATGTTAGACGATAGCTCCAAATCTTTTCCCACTTAACAAGCCCATGCCAAAAATAATATAGGTATAATTTTCAACGCTCATTGTTTAGATTCTAAGCCTTATCTGGTGATTCGGAAGCACAAGAAAATAAAAGTATACAAATTCTTTATTTTTTGAATTTTTTACTAAATAACGAGAAGAATTGAATAAATGAATAAATTTTTGTTTAAGAATAAAATCTTATTGGAACGGTTCATATGTTCTGTTTTGTCGACCCTTAAAAATTGAACCGTAACAAAGACAAAAACAGAAAGAGGACAAAAAAGAACCTAACAACACAACGGATTGTTCTGTTTTATTTTGGAAGCTTAGGCTGCCGACTAAGAAATGGACATAGTAGAAAGTAGCCGAAATTAATTAAATCAATCCCGTCACTCTCAACCTTTATCCATTATGTTCTGTTTTGTCGACCCTTAAAAATTGAACCAATTTAGTTGTCTTCCATGGCCGCCGAATTCTTATATTCCCTATTTTCTTTTCTTTTGTATTTTAATACATTTCTTTAAGAATTTTAAAAGTTAATTATGCTAGTAGATATTGTCTATTTTGACCCGTTACGTATCGCCGTCAACCTTAAGGTTGATTGTGAGGTCTCTCATTAGTTGGAGAGGAGAACGAAACGTTCCTTACAAGAGCGTGGAAACCTCTCCTTAACATACGCGTTATAAAATCATGAGACTGTAACGGGACAAAGTAGACAGTATCTATTAGTGGCGAGGTTTGAGTTGTTACGTAATAACTTAATCAGAACTATGAGTGTTTTTCTTCAATTGATTTATTTTGATTGAATATCAAAACGTTATTACATCTATAGTTATGATTAAACCTTAGGCAACCTCGACCCGAACTTGTTGGTTGAGAAATGATACAAATTTGAAAGTGACTCCAATCACAATTAGGAAGAACTTGTACATGATAACGCGGAAGAAAACGGTCGAATTAAAGAAGACTTGGACAATTCATACACTAATTGTCATGAATCAAAAAAAAAAAAAAAAATTAATTCTACGTGAAAATAAATGAGAAAATATCGCAAATAAGTCATTGTAATTGTATAGGCAGGGGAGGAGGTCCCTAATCCTCAATAGGTTGAGGTCAACTCGAACCGAGCTGAAGTCAACCTTGGTATTTTCTTTGAAGAACAATGTGTAGTAAATGAGCGAAAAAAAACAGGTAATACTGTAACGTTTATGTAACAGCTCAAGCCTACTGCTTGTAGATATTGTCTGTTTTCAGCTGTTACTTATTGTCGTCAGTCTCATGGTTTTAAAACATGTCTTCGAATGAGAAGTTTTCACACCCTTATAATAAATGCTTTATTTCCCTTTCCAATAAATGTGAATTTTCACAATATTTGCTAGCAATGGACTTAAGCTATTACATATAACGCAGTATCTCAATGCTATGGGTGGAACCCTTTTAGCACCCATGTTTTGTGGGTTCGACTTGTGCCAATGAAGTTTATATGGTCTCGACGCTAAAAGTTGGCATGAGACAATTGTTGCATCGATGATGTGGCTTGAATGCATCATATTAAATATTGAAATATTGTTATTATACATAAAAAGATGTATCAAGATAAGAATACATATTTAATTTGAATTGTAACGCCTCATGGTCAAAATTATCTAATGACCCGACATTCTCATACATGCAGTAACGCCTCTTGCGACATGGTCATGTTGTTACCTACTTCTCGCTTCTTAAGAGTGAAAGTTATTCTTACAGACCAACACTAGTCTTTTCAAGATTCCTAAAAGGTATAAAATTGTTTCAAGTAAATCACGCTTAACTATGGAGTTTCTATGATCGAGCCATCGAGAAGGAATGTTCACTTTATTCGTATAGGCACTAACTTTCATTTCTTTAAGTCTATCTTAGTCATCCTATTTTTAGAACCGCTCTCATTCAGTTCATCTATTTACCATTCCTTTATTCATCGTATCACACCCGATGAACTTATAAACAATATCAAATTAAATCTTTGGATGGGTTGGGAAAGTTTTGATTCACGAGCATTAACGTGCATAAGCAATTATAATGTCAATTACTTTTCCCAATTTTTGATATCTAAAATGGAGAGAGAACTTGCAATAATTGAATAAAAATGAGACGGAAAAACCCAACTTTTTGTTCTTTCTTGATTTTGATTCTGTGTCTTTTGTTTTTGAGTAAACAAGATAGCCATCCATGGATCAACATGACCAAATTGTCCTTCTACTAAATTTAAAAACTCGAGCGTGACTCCTCACCGAACATGGCCAAATGCAAAAGCTGTCTAATAGGATCTGTCTCATGGCCTTCACAACAAAATCTGTCAATTGTATAGGATTTCTTTGCCTTTATCTGAAAGAAAAAATTTGAAAAAGGTTGAGTATTTAAAAATACGTCATAAGTGATTTCATTGTTGAAGTCAAAAATACAAATGCATGCAACTTGTCGTTGACTATCATGATTGGAAGAACCTAAAACGTGAATACTCTTGGACCTCATATTCTTTCGGTGCGAAATTGGATGTGCATTGACTTCATATATTTGGCTCATATACATGCCAATAGATTCATGAGGTGAGTATCAATCCTCCTTAGGCTCGACTATGATCATATAAACGCTCGTGCATATGGAACCAACAAAAAAAGATGTAAAATAAAGTAACGTGATTGTATGCATATGCATAATGCTTGACAATTGGTATCAGAGTCATGTCTTAACTTAGTCATGTCAATAGAATTCTCAAATGTCGAACAAAGAAGTTGTGAGCCTCGAAGGTGTAGTCTAAAGTGACTCGAGTGTCGAACAAAGGGTGTACTTTGTTTGAGGACTCTAGAGAAAGAGTCGAGCCTCGATTAAGGGGAGGTTGTTCAAGGGCTCCACCATAGGCCTCAGGGGAGGCTTTATAGTGTACCTTTAGTCAATATTCCTCATGGAATTTTCTCTCTCCTGATCTTTGTGTTCATTTTGATCGAGTGCGTGCGTTATTATGCGATCCTAACACGGAAAAGTAATTATAAAAGGAACACACACTATGCATGACATCTTAGTAAGAGAAATCAATGGTTTAATGATATGGTGCAACATAACGTGTACTCATACATAGTCAGAACTTTGACTCACACGACTTGCATATATATCATCTATCAAGATCGAGTTATGTTGAACTGAAGCCTTTACACATAACAAACCATTACACCAAACCCTAAACACTAAACTAAAGCGTTGCATCGAGCCAAAACCTTGCACTAAACTGGAACCTTACATCGAACTAAATCCTTGCCATGAACGAAAATGCTGCACCCAACTAAAGCAGTGCACCTAGCGAAAGGGTTGCATTGAACTAGAACTTTTCACTGAATTGAAGCGTTAATCTAAACTAAAGTGTTACATCGACCTAAAGCCTAGTGCAAAACAAAGGCAAACCAATGCACGAAAACAACTACTTTCACACTTTTTTCAATCGTTACAATTATTACACGATAGACATATTGAGTAAATTTTCTAACAATCAGGGTACCCTCATAATCTTGTCTCGTGCACATCTAATGCAACCTCAATAATAATGGAGTTTTATAGCTAATTAAGGAGAACATTAAGTCGATCAAGTATTCACAATGGTTCTACATGTTTCTTCAATGACTTACTCGAATAATTGAGAATAAACGTCATTAGAGACATCAGATCAATAAATTAAGTAAAAACTAGACCAAGAAGGTATAAACTAAGACCTAAGTCATTGAAAAGGCCAAAAATCACATGATAGATGAAGACAATAAATTTTTCCACATCAACCAATGTGGAGGCCATTTAAATTTGTGCCCCCAACGGTCGTATGTGCATTAATTAATTAATTAATTAATATAAACAAAATAACCTCTTACGTTAATTAATGCTAATCCTAATAATATATTGCACTATCGATCAGAACTTGCATATAAAATATTTGTACATCAAATTGGAGTGGTAAAAAATTCATATGTGTTTAGGTTTTTATTTAATTTCATAATTATTTTTTGATTATTTATTTTTAAACCACTTTTACAAATATTTTTTTTACTTATTTTCAAAAAAAAATTTATAATTCCGTTGGGTGGGTTCATTATTTAATGAAGGTTGTTTAGGTTGAAGAAATTTACCATCGAAACAAATGGGTTTATCTAAAAAACGTATCAACCCAACACAAACCAACTCACGAACACTCCCAAAAGTGTTCACAAGAAAATTACAGTAGTCTAAATATGGTAAAAGTTATGGTGAGGAATAGTGAATTTCATATCTCCACGATAATATTGTTGGATGATGAAAGTCCCACATCGGTTAATTTAGGGAATGGTCATGAGTTTATAATCTAAGAATACACTCTCCATTGGTATGAGGCCTTTTGGGAAGCCCAAAGCAAAGCCATGAGAGCTTATGCTCAAAGTGGACAATATCATACCATTGTGGAGAGTCGTGTTCGTCTAACATGGTATCAGAGTCATGCCCTAAACTTAGCCGTGTCAATAGATTGACAAATCCTTAAATGTCGAACAAAGGATTCGTCTAACAACGTCGGACTTTGTTGCATTTTATAAGAATATCGGGATTACCACATTCTTAAAAATATTCACGAACTTTTCAAAATAGCATTAATACCTTAAACTTTATGAAAAGCTGTTTTCGTTAATATGTGGATAGAAATCGTTCATCAACATACCATATGTCATCTCTCGTTTTTATTTTCAAACGACTTTTTGAATATTTTTTTTATTCCCTGTTTGTATTCCTCGTTTCCTAAAACTTTTTCATTCACATTTTTTTTTTCTCTAAAACATTAAATCATTAAATAAAAATAAGAAACATTTATGAACATTCCCAACACAACTAATTCGAAAGAAATGTGGTTATTTGGGTGTTATGTTTATGCTTAGAAATATTTATAAATAAAATATTTTGTTTTTATTCATATATTAACGATATGAATTTTTAAATTTTTTTTAAAATTTTTAGGAATTAACGTTATTTTTGAAAGTTTATAGGAAGGTAATACTAACGGTTCGATCTATATACAGACGATAAAAGTATCCTTTTAACTTTTAAAAAATGCTTACGGGTATTTTTGAAACTTTTTTAAAAAAATTCGAGAATATTTTTGAAAATTTTAAAATTTTATAGGTATTTTTATTAATTTTATAACTATATTTTTATATGTTAGGAAAAATTATTCCATATAAAAATGCTTCTAAATTTTTTTAAAAAAATTATTTCAACATTTTTGTGAAATTTAAATTATATTCTTTATAAAAAAAAATATATATACACATTGATAAGATCCACAGATTTATTAAATATAATAAAAACAAATCCACCACAAAACAATTTTATTCAATATTTAATATATGGAAAAAAAATTGATGTGGGGGCAAAAAAGTATTTTCACAATTTTGCCCTCCTTATAAATATGTGTTGAAACAGAGCAATTTCATTGCGGACGTGTGATTTGGCCTCTTCTTTCCTTTGCAATGAGCAGCCAATGTAATGTGATCTCCGCCACCGCCGCCAAAAATTCTGACCAGCTTCCGGTGGTCGTGGTCATGGTTCCGCTAGCGGCGCATGGCCATCTGAACCAACTCCTCCACCTCTCCCACCTCCTCTCCGCCTTCAACATCCCCGTCCACTTCGTAGGCACCGCCACCCACAATCGCCAAGCCAAGCTCCGCCGCACCCACACCACTACCGACGGTGGCGCAATCCAATTCCACGACTTTGACATACCCAGATTCCAATCTCCTCCACCGGACCCCACCACCGCCCAGAAATTTCCCACCCACCTCATCCCCTCCATCACCGCAGCGGCAATCCACCTCCACCGCCCTCTCGCCACCTTCCTCCGCTCCCTCTCTACTAAAGCAAAACGACTTGTCGTCATCCACGACTCGCTAATGTCGTCCGCCGTTGAAGGTGTCGACACCATCCCGAATTCTGAATCCTACAGCTTCCATAGCATTTCAGCCTTCGCCGTCGCACTCCACATCTTGGAGCGTAAAGGAACGGCTGCCGGCGGCAACAATGGTAAACGTAAAACGACGACGTTGTATGAAGATTATTTTCCGAAGGAAATGAATGTGCCGCCGTTGGAAGAGTGTTTTCCGGCAGAGTTTTTGGAGTTCATCGGAGCACAGTTCCGCCGGATGCCGGAAAACGGCGCCGGAAAAATTTATAACGCTTGTAGGGTAATTGAAGGGCAATTTTTAGAAGTGATTCAAAGGGTTGAACATCACCTTCATCATTGGGCTCTGGGTCCTTTCAATCCTGTCAAAATCTCCCCACCCTTCAAGGTATGTATTTTTTTTTTATAATCTATGGGTATAATTCAATATCGTAATCATAGCTAGTCGTGCATATAACCAGTGAAGTTGGGGTCTTATGAGGATCTATCCTGAACGAAGTGAAAATTTCACTTGTCGAGATGGGGACGGAGATTTAATCTCCCGCCCTGTCCCCATCTCCTACTTTTCATGGTTATTGATGGATTTGATTTATTATTAAAAATAAAAATAAACTAAAACAAAAAAGGGAAAACTTTTTCCCCTAAGAATCTGATCCCATGATTTTACGATTTTACGTAGAGATTCCCCAATAAGATACCAATGAAAATCAATGAAAACTTTGGTCGAGATAAGAATGGAAATAAGCATTAGAGACTGGACCAATAAATATTGCATCATCTTTAAAAAAAAAAAAAAAAAAAAAAATGACAATATTTTTAAATAAGTTGGGACATTAATTAACACATTTTTTTAAAACAAGTTGAAAACATAATATTATAAAAATTATTAGTAAGTAAATACAATAATAAATGTTTAATTGTTAATTGCTAGTGTTAAAGTCTAGGAGTTTTCTTTTTTTTAAAAAAAAAAAATAAAAAAAAATTATCAACGTAATTAGTTAAAATTGAAATAATTAAACCTTAGAAATTTTTTGGACAAAAATAGTTATTATTTATTTTTTTTAAAATAGATTTTGTTTTCTAAAGGATTTTGTGTTGACTGTTTGAAAATGGGGAAAAGTCAACGTGCAGCTGCATAGCGTGGCTAGATCAACAAGCGCCTCAATCAGTGATGTACGTCTCGTTTGGAACGACCACAGCCATGGCGGACCAACAAATCAAAGAGATAGCTAATGGGTTAGCCAGAAGCCACCAAAGGTTCATCTGGGTCCTCCGAGATGCCGACAAAGCTGACATCTTTGAAAGCGCAAACGTTCGAAAGTCCGACCTCCCGGAAGGCTACAAAGACCTTATCGGCGACAGAGGGTTGGTGGTACGAGAGTGGGCGCCGCAGCTTGAGATTCTGAACCACCGAGCCACCGGTGGGTTCATGACGCACTGCGGCTGGAATTCATGCATGGAGAGCTTAACCATGGGGGTGCCCGTGGCTGCATGGCCGATGCACTCTGACCAGCCGAGGAACACGGTGCTTATGACGGCAGTGCTGCAGGTCGGGGTGGTGGTGAAAGAGTGGGGGAGGAAGCAAGAGGAGGTGGTAGCGGCAGCGACCGTGGAAGCGGCGGTGAGGAGATTGATGGTATCAGAGGAAGGGATGGTGATCAGGAGGAAGGCAGAATGGCTTGGGGAAGCTGTGCGGCGGTCGGTGGAGGACGGTGGTGATTCTCGTCGGGAGTTGGAGGCTTTTGTCGCTCATATAACGAGGTAGATTCAATTCAAAAACGAGAAATTAGTGAGAGAAGTTTGTGTTTGTATGTAATTGTTTATAATTGTTGCACAACTATGAAAAATGAAAGAGTTCATTTGTGTTCTTTTCTTTTAACCGAAAAATGGTTATCGATTCAAGAACGAAAGAAAAAAAAAGAAAAAAAAAAGAGAAAAAGGAGGGTGTGGAGCATAATACCTCCCGATCTAGCCATTTGGAGACTTTTTTCACTACTAATGAAGTATGAACGGCACGTACCCTGTATCCTTTGCACATGTCGTACCTTGTGACTGTTTCATGTTTGTTTGTAATGTTATGTGCTAATTGTGAGATATGTCATGTAATAGATTGTCATGTTGACACGTTATGTCATTGATGATTGTGCTATGTTATGAAAGTGTGATACCATGTTATACACTACATTATGAAATGACACAAAATGATTATGTTACGTATGAAATGACCGAAGATATAACTTGCACCATAGATACATGTCGTGATTTTAAACTATGGGGAACTCATGTCTATTGTATATTCACACGCATCAAGATATTTTCCCAATATGATTAGTATGGACACGCATACACCACAATGTTATGATACGATATTATGTACATCATGATAATATGCGTGCTCCCTTCCCTCTCTGGTATACTGACAGCGTGAATGTATGCTAGTCAAAGGTCATGTCTAAGGGGTACGTATACAAGCTCGCCTAGTGGTTCATTTGTGCGCGTACATGTGTTGTGTGTAGAGGTAGAGAAGTATTACACCTCCAATTCTACCCAAGTTGAGACAAAGACCATGAAATGATAGGTCCAAAACATGATGGCATATGATTGCGTTTGATTGCATTTTTTGATCCCAACAATAGCTTACTTACTGAGTATTTTAAGTAAGTCCATCGTGTCATTATGAAATATTTTAAAATACTCAAACCACGTTCTACTATTTTTTTTTCAGGTAAAGGTAAGACTCATTTGCATGGATGATGACATCGTGGTGACGGTCAAAGAACTGAAGTTAGAGTAGATGCATTCATGTTACTTTTGTTTGTATCCTTCTGGTTACTTTTTTTTTTGTATCCTTCAGGTTAGATCAAGACCATAGGTGTACCATTTTCGAGTCATTTTTCATAGGTGTACCATTGACACTATTTTTCCTCTTTGAGACAAGGGTCATTAACTTGTTCAGAAAAGTTGGTTTCTCGTTTTAGTATCATACCAAATCCACTAAAAATTGTACTAAGTGTAAAATATGGAAGAAAAAAAACATGTACTCATGTCTATACGACCTCACAACCTGAATCCTCTCGAGAAGACCCAAATGGAGACACTTGAAAAATATTGAAAGGAACTTAAATTGTATGGAACGTTCAAATAAAATGAATTTGACACATGTTTAGTAAGCTTGGGAAGGTAGTAAGTAGTCATTCAGACTTCACTTGTAGGGATACCTAGAACATGCAAGCATATTATAACAGCTCAAGTCCACCGCTAGTAGATATTAGATTGCTAGAACATGCCAGAATATTGTAATAGCTCAAACCCACGGCTAGCAGATATTGTCCTTTTTGGGCTTTCCCTTTAGGATTTTCATACTTTTATAAAGAATGTTTCGTTCTCCTCCCAACATGGGACCTCACAATCCACCCTGCCCCCTTTAGGACCCAGAGTCCTTGCTGGCACTCGTTCCCTTCTCCAATCGATATGGGACCCCTCAATCCATCCCCCTTCAAGGCCCAACGTTCTTGTTGGCACACTGCCTCGTGTCTATCCCGTTTCGGGAGTCCAATATCCTCGCTGGCACTCGTCCACCCTTCAAGACCCAGCGTCCTTGTTGGCACACTGCCTCGTGTCTACTCCCTTTCAGAGCTCAGCATCCTCTCTAGCAAATGTGGGAACCCCCTTTGGAAGTCAACATTCTTGCTGGCACACCACCTCGTGTCCACCCACCTACTGGAACATGCAAGCATATTATAGCAACTCAAACCCACCGCTAACAGATACGGTCCTCTTCGGACTTTCCCTTTCGGACATTCTCCTCAAAAGTTTTTAAAACGCATCTATCTACTCATTGAACAACAATTCCACATGACCTAGGTCATAGCATATTAAGGAAAAAGAGAAAAAAGCAGGGAAGGGGGACATTTTCATTCTACCTCTCTTTGTAATCTCAAAGAGTTTAAATACACAAGCCTCAAAAAAACTAATTCCAACTTCAGTTACATTTCAAGGACTGCACAGGTTCTTAAGATCCTCCTCTTTAGCATACCACCCCGGTATTATCTTCGAAACATGCGGGTACAGATCTTTATACGAGTTTCTGATCGTCCCTTCCGCAACACCGGTAGCTACCGATATGTCTGTAAAACTCAAATCCCTTGATTAAATTTCATATCAAGACTGACGACAACAATGCTCGGGAGAACGGGTCTAGTTTTGTTTCAAGGAGAAAACCATAACTTTCATAATCAAATAACAGAGTCATTATCAAACAAACATGCCCAAATGAACAGATTATGAACATATATGATGTAGTGAAGATTATAGCCACAGTCAAACATTACCTTTTAGAGGCTTCTTATCATCTGAAAGCTGAGTAATAATGTAAATAACTGCTGCAGCAATGGATATTGGGCTTCTCCTGAAATGAGGGAAGAAAATCCTCTTTAAGAAAAAAGTGAACCAACAATAATCCTGTCCCCAAGCTTATTCAAAACTTTATCCAATGTTTTCTAATCTAAGCATACATTCAAACAGTTTGATAAGCTGAGGATAAATCGATCAATCAAATTATATGTTAAAGAACAAGGGATTCAACCAAGCAGTTACTTAGCTAGGCCAGTGGATATCAATACTACTTAGGCACTGCAGATTTCGTCGAAGTTGGCCAGAAGAGGTATGTGTACGGGGCAGATGTCATCGAAGTTGAGTGAACACTTATCAAACCAGCCAAACAAATAACTATAAAAGCAAAGAAAGAAATTCATCATGTCCAAATCGTTACCTAATATCGAACTCTTCAGATTTCTGTACAGCTTCTTGGGCAGCTTTAACAGCTTGATTATTCATGCCAAGATTAGAACAAAAACGCCTCTATGTTCATTTAGGAAAGAAACTTGATGTCAGAAGAATAACACAACATTATCCGTGATCGAACTTTAAAATAATTAAGTTGATATTCTCACCATAAAGTTTCCAGCATGTATCGTTCCCATCTCCACAGACTGACCCGTCTCCAACCCCAACTGTTTCACGATGTATTCTTTTGCTCGGCCAATCTCCTTCTTTGTTGCCCCATTAGCAACAGAGCAAATTTCTACTCAAAACCAGCATGATTAGGTAAAGAAGAGAAATCTTAACTACAAATGCTCCAGATATCAAATGATTTACAAGCAGTACCCTTAACTGTGCGGGGTTTGTCTTCTTGTCGACAAGCAATGTATAAGCAAGCAGCCAATAAAGCATCTTGATTTCTTCCTCTACTAGACTTTTGATCTTCAACTCTTTTATATATCTCATTCGCCCGATCCTATGAACAAAACATTTACAAAATACCAAGGCTCAATGCTAGTGAAATGAATGGAACTCAAAAACAAAATCTAAAACTATTGTGGTCTTCGAATCTAAAACTATTTTGTTCTTAGAATTATTCATCGTGCATCAATTCCAGAACCAAAGTATAACGCAAACGGTGAAAAATACATTATTTACAACCTTGACAATACAGCATGATCATTCTATACTGACAACTAACCTGAATGCTTTGAGAAAATACAAGAAATGGTAACTCGTGTCATTTTGTCATAATGGATGGAAAATTGCATACCTTAATGGTTGCAACAAGGCCCAACCTGAAACACATTACAGCTAACATTAGTCATGCGTGACCTTTTCTTTTTCTTTCTTTTGTTGATTAAATGCCAAGTTTTGTTGAGAAAGATGAAAGAAAACAAAGGGCATAAAAAGAAAATGGCCCATGAAGAGGAGCTGAACTAAAACAAAAGGCACAATTTAACAAAATATGCAAACTCATGACTGTTGTACCAGCTGTACCAGCTCTGATACCACTTGTTGTGCCATAATGCCACAACAAAAGATGTTCTGATATCCAAGTGTTGTAGCGGAATGCCACAATCAAAAAATGCTTTGATACCCAACTGGTGTAGCGAAAGCCACAACCAAACAAATAGCACTCTAGCTAAAAAAACTATTGTCTTGTAGTGTGAGAGTGTGAAAAATACACTTTGTAAACACTTTGGTTAAGGGAATTTCTTCTCTCCGAACCACGTAAATCTTTATATCTCTTTGTTTAATTTCTGTTTGTGGATGTGTGAGTGCGATCAATCTTGCTTCTGCTTTTGGTACAACAACGGGGTATCAGAGCATTTTTGGTTTCGGTATTTCGTTACAACAATTGGGTATCTGGTTTCGTTATTTCACTACAACAATTGGGTATCAAATCATTTTTTGTTTCGGTATTTCGCTACAACAATGGGTATCAAAGCATTTTTGGTTTTGATATTTCGCTACAACAATTGGGTATCAAACATTTTTTGTTCCGGTATTTCGCTACAACAATTGGGTATCAAAGCATTTTTGGTTTCGGTATTACGCTACAACAATTGGGTATCAAAGCATTTTGGTTATGGCTTCCGGTACAACAATTGGATATCATGGCATTATGACACAACAAGTAGCATCTGAGCTTTGGGTACAACAATGACTTCATTAAGCATTATATATTAGTCTCAGATTGTTATCATCAAAGCTAGGACACTTGTAAACAAGCAGCTCAATCACAAAATGCATGAAAATAAGAAAACAAAATCATAAAAAGAATCATGATCATGAGGCAAGGCCAATTATAAAACTATCAAACACTAGATGGAATGATTAGCATTAAGTTTATCAGTTTTAAAATCCCATTAGAGAGAAGAGGCTGCCCCCATAATGAAGAAACCCTTCAAATTCCAAAGCAACAAGAAAAATTGACCTAATTGAATCCAGACTTGAGAGTTGAAATACCCTAATTTAGTATCCATCATCAAAAGTTCCCCCACGAACACAAAAATCATCAAACTACTAAGAGTTTCCAATTCCCACCTTCCACCATTCCAATTCGATCGGTTTAACATTACGATTTAGTTAAATACAAAGAAATTTAACTAATTCCATGTTTCCTCAGCATCCAAAAAACGATCAAAACAACCAACCCCCTTACCTATCAGACATAGTAGCAATTGTCTTGAATGCAAGAATCAACCCTCGATCTGGATTAGACCCACGATTCTGCCACCGACCTAATGACGAGGACAAGAACTCCCCGGCCGTACCATTAGGCTTGGCAATCACCGTGGAAAGGCCACCGTCAGCCAAAAGCGGGTTGGACGGTCCACCAACACGAACCGGGTCGTTATCCCCAGACTCATTGGCAAAAGTCCTCCACTCGGAGGTCTCATCGATGGAGTGCGACTCGAGCACAAGGCCGCACTCAGAGCGCATGGTGTCTCCGGGAGAGTGATCGAAGACAACCTCCGTCTGACGCTTGCAGTCGGAGCAGAACGCATCGGACATTGTTCACAACCTCCTCCTCCTCCTCTATCCCAAAGAAAAAGCTTCAGAAATCAGAATTCAGGGAGCAGAAGAGAGAACGAATCCTAACTCCGGCAGAATTTAGGATATTGATTCGTTGATCCGCCGGCCGTCGAATTTGATTCTGACGATGGAAGAGGAAAGCGAATGGGGAGAGTGGGAGAGGAGGGTATTTATAGAGAGAGGAATTTGAGATTTAGAAAAGTCATCGACGTTTCGTGGACGAATAGGGTCTGTTTGGAAATGCATATCTTCAAACTCACGTCTTTCTTTACTATTCATTATATCATTTTTATTTTTTATTTTTTATGTTTTGTTACTATAAATATGAAGATTTTGTTTGTCGTTCATTTTGCCTCCTCAAGAACTTTGAGCTCTCTGCTTCGTCTTCTATGCCCATTTCTGTTATTTCTAAACCTTTGTTCAGCTCTGTTTTCATGGCCCTTCTCATAGCTCATATGGCAAACTCAATTTGATGCTGTCGCAGCTGAGCCTCCTTACGCTCAAAACATTGGTAAATATAAACACAATATTAATTTTTTAATATATTTACTTAGCGTTTTATTTGTAGTCACTACAAATTAAATATATATTTAGATTGGTTGCTATCCATGCATAGATTGGTTGCTATCCATGCATGTGGGGGTAAATCTTTGTCTCTTTATCCAATTTACCTTCGTGAGTGTGTGAGTATAATCCATCTCAGTTCGTCTATTAGTACAACATGTATTGTGGAGGAGCTTGTGCTTCAAGGTGCAAATTATCTTCAAGGCCAAATCTATGCAACAGGGCATGCAGCACATGCTCTGCTCGTTGCAGATGAGTGCTGTCAGGCACTTCCGGCCACTACAATGCCTGCCCTTGCTACGCGGACATGACCACCCACGGTGGCTGCCGAAAGTGCCCCTACATATATGAGTTTCAAGAGTTTGGAGAAGGTTTGAAATATAGGATTTGTACGTAGGTATTAGTGGCTAGCTAGCTTATATCCTACTTAAAGGTTATGAATATCAATAAGAACATATACGATCCCAATTCTATTTTTCTCATTCTTAACAAGATTAATACAAAATTTGTTGGTATGAATTATATAAGAATGTATGAATCATTATGAAGAAAAGTGGGTCGGTTTTCATTATTAATGCCCTTTCAAAGAGTTGATAGAGATATTAAATGCTGTTTGAAAAATTGATTTAGAAAAGGCTATTTACACCAATTACAAATTTCAAAACTGTGTTTCAACCTAAAATAAGAGTCTATAAACCTAAGCATAATAAAGTTTCATGGGTTAGTCGAATTTGATTGCATTTAAATTACATTCGAAATATTCCAATTCACGGTTTAAACCTGAAGACCCAAGCCCCAAATTTCACTCGCTGCGTAAACTTCTATGTCCGGCGTGCCTCAACTGTGGCAATCGAACGTTGGACAATGTCTGGGAAAGTAGAGACAGTGAAGCAAAATGAGAGTGAGAGAACACACTGTGCAGTGGTGATTGTAAGTGGGACTATAGATGGCGTGATCAAAGACCAAAGCTAGAGGAGCAAGAGATGAGATCGAGATAGCAAATTGAGTGTGTAACGATCCAACTTTCCTAAATCTAGACCACATGGATCGTCACTAGATGCATGTTATCATCATTTTAAAACCCGAGAGACTACACATGAGGTTACAAACTCCTCGGCACTGCGAGCAAATGATCTCATCACACCTTGTAAGCCTTTACCCTTCTCTAAAGAAGAACCCAAAAAAAAAAAAAAAAAAAAAAAAAAAAAAAAAACCCTCTACTTGGATAGATATGCTTACACACACGATAAAATGTAATGTAAAACCAATGAATCTAAAATTGTTCAAAATAACTCATCGGGCCTATGTCCCTAACTAGACTTGAAAACACTAATCATCTAACTCAAAAAAATTAAAATCTTAGTCATCTAACCAATAATCGAGAACTAAAATGTAACTCAACTAGCCTATAATCATGGTGGTACAATTAACTCATTCACTAATGAATAACTGCCTCGAGCTTTATTTCATAAACATTGTGTCATTTTATACATGCATGAGGTCCCATAAATGCTTTTAACAAAAGTATTTGTGTATTAACAATAACCACATAATCATATACCGGAACAAATGCATACATATCTAACTACGTTAAGGTCATCCAATAGTAAAATCTCTAAGATGGCATTCCTCCCTTTCACTGGCTTAACCCAATCTAACCCTACTTCATTTACTTTATTTGGTTCTGTGAATACTCATAGTTTGAACTTGTTCATTCCTTCCAATCACTTTTGTCATTAGCTCCAACAACTATTCGGCCAACCACATAGATGAGCTTATGATAATGCCTTCAACAAGTATTCGGCCAACCACATAGATGAGCTTATGATAATACCTTCAACAACTATTCCAAGCACTTTTCAGAATACCTATGTTGGTTTATAAGTATTTCCAAATAAAGATCAAAACGACTCAAATCACATAGATGAGTTTATGATAATGCCTTCATCAATTCCCCTTTCTTACCTTTACTTAGACAGACACGGCAGTGAGGTATTTTTTATGCTTGCTCAAGAGCACATTATGTTAGGTTCATAGGCTCGCCAAATCTCATCAACCATTCTGAATCTACAAACAGGGGAAAGAAAACTTCAGTGGCAAATATGTTCTTACTTGCGATATATATTTAAGTGATGCAAAACTTGTTTACAAGACCAATATTTAATGTGAAGCAAGAGCTCTCACAGTTAGAGTAGTCAAGTGAAATATAGTAATTCAAAAAATCTAATCCATATGTTTGTCAAGAACATTAATAGAACGAAGAAAATAGGTTTCGGATAGCAAAATCGTGATAACAAGAACTAGAGTATGAATTTATTATGCTAACTACGAATGTTAATGTTGAAATGAAAATTTTGTTTTTCATACTAATTAGTTGAGCTATGGAAGTGTTATCACGTTGATCTACAATGAGAGAAACGAACCAAGAGAGGGATTTTGCAATGGAGCGATTGTACTCAGGGAAGCAAAGCAAAGTGAATTGAAGGAAGTCAACTCAAAATAGATCATCTGCCAAAGAGATTCAATGTGAGATTCCATATCGGTTGGGGAGGAGAATGAAACATTTTTTTATATAAAGGTGTGGAAACCTCTCTCTAGCATATGCATTTTAAAAACCTTAGGGGGAAGCCTAAAAGGGAAAACCTAAAGAAGACAATATCTACTAACAATGGGTTTGGGCTGTTACAAACGGTATCAGAACCGACGTCTGGCAATGTGTCAGCGAGGAGGTTGAGTCCCGAAGGGGGGTGGACACGAGTCGGTGTGCCAGCAAGGACGCTGGGCCATAAAGGGGGTGGATAGTCCCATATCGATTGGAGAAGGGAACGAGTGCCAGCGAGAACGCTGGCCTGAAAGATGGTGGATTGTGAGATCTCACATCGATTGGGGAGGAGAACGAAGCATTCTTTACAAGGGTGTGGAAACCTCTCCCTATCAAACGCATTTTAAAAACCTTGAGGAGAAGCCCAAAAAGGAAAATCCAAAAAGGACAATATCTGCTAGCAGTGGACTTGGGTTTGGGCTGTTACATTCAATGCTCGACAAGATGCCTCCTAAAGCTTTTTGAGGTCTGCACTATTTAGGGCTCGTTGCATATCTCAATCACTAGCACATAGAAATCATAATGCAAAATGAAATCTCCTCCCAAGTCCAAAAGGGAAAGAAAGTGATAGATAAGAGAGAGAAAGTACCAATATGAATAAGGCAATAGTTGAGAGAAGCTGAATCCAACAAGCTGTAAGAAGGCACCACCTTTGACATTAGCTTTGCTGTCATATCCTTGAAGCAAGGCACTACACCACTAAGAAACTTAGCAACGGAGAGATGAAAAAACATATAAAATTTTGGACGAAAATGTAGAAGTATCCAAGATGGTGAAAGAAAGAATTTACGACATTAGAAGTAACCTAATGAATATTCAGGAAGCGGGCAATCAATGATACTTGTCTGCTGTAATCATTAACCAATGATTTTCACTATAATAGTAAACTCATCAATATACATGTTATGCCGCTCATCAACCTTTCAATAAAAGAAATAGCTACTGGCTTAATGCAATTGCACATGCTACCATATCTCAATATAAATTCAAGACTTCATCTAAAATGAATCCAATATCACAAAGTTGACTTGTCAATGCATTCAATTCTAAATGTGTCCGGTCTCCGGTGAGAAAAACATGCACTCCATCCTTGAGTTCGATCCAACTACATCCAGGCGTCTTCCTGACATGTTGTTCCTTCATCGTGTTTCTAACCTCCAACACCTCTTCATATCGACCTACAACTCCATAAACATTAGACATCAACACATAACTCCCACAATGCTCTGGATCCAATTGCATTACTTTTTGTGCAGCAATCTCGGCCAACTCCGCATTCCCATGGAGTCGACAAGCTCCCAATAAAGCCCTCCACACAACGGGATTGGCTTGAATAGGCATCGTTTGGGCTAAATCATAAGCATCCTCTAAATGCCCAGCTCGTCCAAGCATATCAATCACACAAGTGTAATGCTCAATGGTTGGGATAACACCGAAATCATGCTCCATTTGAGCTAAGAACATACGCCCTTGACACACAAAACCTGCATGATTGCACGCCGATAAAACTCCAACAAACGTAACTTCATCGGGCTTAATTTTGGCCTCGCACATGTGAGAAAACATATCCAATGCATCCATACCATATCCATGCATACCATAACCCATAATCATGATATTCCATGATGCCACATCCTTATTGGTCATTGAATTAAAAACCTTTTGAGCATTGTTCATACTTCCACATTTTGCGTACATATCCATAACAGCATTATTCACAAGTAAATCATCTATAACTCCATTGTCTCCATCCCTTCCCAATCCATTAACAATCATATATCCATGAATTTCTCTACCATGCATGAGGGCAGCCAAATGAGAGCAAGCTGGAAGTATGGTTGTGACGGTTACCAAATCAGGTAGAAACCCAGAACCTAACATCTTATCAAAAAGCCTCAAGGCACCATCATGGTCACCACATTGTTCATGAACCGATATAATTGAATTCCATGAGAAAATATCCTTTTCATTCATCGTCTCAAAAACCATTAAAGCGTCTCCGATATGTTTGCATTTCCCATACATATCGATTAGCGCATTTGAAACTGCAACTCCTGAATCATAACCCATTTTCATCACAATCCCATGGACTGTTCTCCCATTGTCTAGGTGTCCCTTTAAAGCAAAAATAGACAAAATGCCAGTAATTGTAAACCTACTAGGTGAAACCCCTTCTATATGCATTCTTTTGAAAATCTCTAATGCCTCATCAAGGCAACCAATCTGGGCGTACCCATTGATCATTGCATTCCAAAGCACAACATCTCTTATTGGCAATTCTTCAAACACCTCTTGTGCATCTTCCATTGAGCCAAGCTTCAAGTAAGTATTAACCAAAGCACTACCAACAAACAAATCCAGCTCCAACCCCATTTTAAACAAACATCCATGAATCTTCTTCACCTCCATGACCTCACAACAAGATCTAACTACACATGGAAAAGTGTACTTATCAGGCATCACACCCTCTAACCTCATTTGCTTATAAAATTGAAACCCAATTGAAGCAAGACCATTAGCAACAAACCCAGAAATTATAGCATTATATGCAAACACATTAGGCTCATAACACGGATCGTGGAAAACCAAAACAGCCTCCTCCATTCGACCACATTTGGAGTACATGTTGATTAGGCTAGTAATAGATGAAGGTGAATGGGAAAAACCATAGGTGATCATTACAGAATGAAGCTGTTTTCCTTTGTTGAGATTCTTAGATTCAGCACATGATTGAAGAAAAGCAATGCATGTTGTTACGTTATTGAGCAATCGAAAATCTGAAGGCTTGGAAGGTGGTGAAGTTGACAAACTAAGAAAGGAAGAAGAAACAAAGTAGTGCTTCTTGGAGACAATTTTGGTGGAGATCTTTTTGTTTGTTATGCACCATGCTAATCTATCAACAACGTTGTCAAAAAATTTGCTTGGTTTTAACATATTCAACATCGTCACCTATAACAACAACACACAACCAAATAAACAAATCAAATCTACTTATATATACAAATGAGAAGTGCAAGCTTCCATAGAAAATTGAGTTAGAATTTCATGAAAATTTCTCCTTGAAACACTTTAGTGCGTTTATGATAGTCCTAACTCCATTAAAACATACTACTCAACATTCAACTCATTACCTTTCTATAGATTTTCGTGTATAAACACATCTAAACATAATATGAACACTCAGGAGTTAAACAGAAACAGAAAATTAATAAAAATTATGAGTAGCAGCAGGAGAAATGGATGGAGAAGATAAGAAAAATGGGGTGGTTTAAGAAGGAAAAAAAACATAAATAGTATAGAATTTCATAAACATGTCCAAAAAAAGAAGAAGAAGAAGGAATAAGCAAGTGACGAATCATTGCCCAGAAAAGCATAGATTTCATCGCATCATTACTAACAAAACAGACCCTGGAAGCTTGAAACCAATCCGAAGAGACGGGTATACCTAACCGGAAAAGTCATCGGAGAGTCGCTGGAGACTCTGGAACTGGCGGCGGTGTGAGAAAAAGACCAACGACGGCGTGATGGCGGGAGAGAGAAAAGAGAACAGCAGCGTGTGGACCGGAGGAAATTGAATCGCAAAGAAGCGCGCAAGAACGGAACCCTACGTCAATCCGAAGTCGGTTCGGGTAAACCGAGAAAGGTCCGAACCATATCCGGCCGGTCTGATATAATGGTTGAACCCAACCATTACAGAACTGCCTGTGGGTCTGCTTGTGAATTTATTTGGGCTTGGGCTTGGGCTTCGTATCTTATGGATATATATAGGTGTTTTTTTTATTTTAAAAGTTATTTTAAAATTTTAGGGACTAATTAAAAATCAAATTAAAATCTCCCTAATCGAAGGTGACGTCAGCTAATTATATGGTGCAAGTTTTTCCATAGTGTTGATAAGCTTCGAGGGGTTGATCGAGTCTTATTTGTGTTACTCTTCCATCACATACGGTATCTGGACTTGCATGATTAATGACGTTAGATTTAGGGGACTATGGAGCTGAGACACGTGAATCCAAATGTATGAGTAAGTATCTACTAAGGTCCCTCAATTTCGCTTGACGAGCTATATAATAGTTCGCATATCTATTCTCAATAGAAGAGTCTCTCACCGAGTATTTTTAATACAGTGTATTTTTTTAAACAACTTTTAAATTTTAAATGTATTTTTTGAAACAAATTTTCATCCAAAACTAACGGTAATGATATCTCTTCGACTTTCTTAGAAGTTTAAAGGTATTTTTATGCCAAAAGGACAAATATATATATATATATTATATTATATTATTAATGTGTATAAAAAAAAGTATAAAATAAAAGTAAACAATAAAATTGTCAAATTCGGGTGATATTTTTATTTTTATTTTCTTTCACTTATTGAAATGTAACGGTCAAATTATGCTGCTTATGTTACGATTACTGACTTGCCAGGTGGGTGCTGCCCGCGGTCTGTTTCAGCCGTCACAAGCTATATATATATATATATTGACTAATAATGAAAAATTGATCTTATCATTTGGCAAGATAACGATGCTCTAAATAATTTTTTTTTTTAAATAAAGAAATAATTAATTTCAGTTACGATCTACATACATATTTTAAGTATTAATATATAATTCGAGTCAATTAAGATGTGTTTAATAACTCCTTTATTTATTTATTTGAAAAGAACCCTTATATTTATTTATTTATTGAAAACAACCCTTTTATTCCTTTTATTTTTTATACTTTACTTTCTTTAAAAGAATTACTCTTACAATACGACACTCGTAGACTTTCTATTTGATTGTATCGAAATGATCTAGCAAGACTCGTCTATGGAGGGGTGAGTCGAAAAGCCTAATTGATAGATGAAATGTGAATATATTTGTATCACTGTATATTTGTCCCGACGGATGGAGGAGGTTAGGCTTTACCATTCTCAAGTTCTTTAAATACAACATATCATCCAGTTCAAGATACTTTAGTCAAGTTCTTGACACTTGAGAGGAAAATCTCCAAAGAAGGACGAGCACGTGATTATGGTTGGTGGAGACTTAATGTTCGTAGCATCTCGATGCTCCACCTTCACGATTGGAGAGGTTTGTTGGTTGTAGAATGAAGTCTTTCAATTCTATGAGAGCGTAGTCTTGACACTTGAGAGGAAAATCTCTCAAGAAGAACGCGCACGTGATTATGGTTGATGCTGACCTAATCTTCGTAGCATTTTTGAAATGTTATTGTACGTTACATTGTTCTCGTTGATTTATTTATATTAAGAAGTTGTCAGATAGAATAAAATCTAATATAAATAAATTGGATTTCTGACAAAAAAAAATAAAATAAAATAAAATAATAATAATAATAATAATATAAAAAAAATTATATTTCTAAAAAACTAGAAATAAGTAATGAATGGGTAATTATAAAATTGGAATAGTATATTTAATTCTTAGTTTCTAAGGAATTAAAAAATAATTAAAAAAGGGAAATTATTGAAAGAATTAATTAGGCATTGGCGGCCATGAGAATCAAAGCAAAGAGATTCAAAACTTAATTGTGTGAAAATGCCTATTTGGATTTGACTCGGAATATTATTTTAAAATCCATTCGAAATTTCCTAAAAAAAAAAAAAAATAAATAAAAAAATCCATTGGAAATGGAATTTATTGGTCTTTTGTCCCTGCCGCAAGCAAGCGTCTCATTTAATCTCATCACGCGCTTTGGTTCGCGCGTGGTTAACACTTTCCTAAAACTAAGATAGGTATAAATTAAAATTAGATGATCCTTTAGTCCTTCAATTAAACAAAAAAGAAAATATCTAATAAATAATTTATTTAATTATATATATATATATAGCTTTCCATCTATTTTAAATAAAACGAACGGTTTTTAAAACCATGAAAATTATTCTCGCGTAAGCTTTTATGGCTTTGCTTTAGGCTTCTCCAAAAGACTTCATACCAATGGAGTTAGTATTCCTCACTTATAAATCCATGATCATTCCCTAAATTAGCCGATGTAAGACTTTCATCATCCAACAGTTTGAACATATTTTGACGTCACTAAATTGTTTCCTTATAAAATTTTCAAGATGTTGCTCTCATATAAGATGGATTTAAGCCAAACATGTTTAATTATGAAGTTTTTACGATGAAACTATTGAAAAAGTGTAAAATTTTATGGTTATAGACATTAACTATTAAGTTTTACGAGTGTTTCTTACCCATTAAATCTCTAGGATAACAGCGTTAGGACCGATAAGAGGTTGCAAACATTAAATAATTTTCTTAAAAGGCTCAATTTTAAATCTTTTTGTTATACTATATATTACAAATAATTAATTTCACCATAAATAATTAGTTTATTATTTTCTTTAAAATGAATAATTAGTACCTTATTTGATCCTGCATGCTATTTGATTTTTATTTTAAATATATTATATACTTTGAACCATTCAACTTTAAAACGATCATCTTAATGTACGTTATTTTAATAACAATTAAACGTTCAACAAAATTTAAACAACATGATATATATATATTTTTAGAATATCGCAAAAAAAATCTTAATAATTTTTTTATAGGCTAAATTAATTTAAAAAATCTAAAAATTTTATATTTTGTAACACTTTAAAAAGAATACTTTGTATTAATTGTTTATGATCAGAAAATCGTATATTTACCTCTCATAGATCATTTTTAAAATTTTTAATATTATATTTAAAAGTTGATGGATATTTTTTAGACTCGGTGCTAATAATTCAGTCCATATACCAATAGTAAATGGTTTTTGTAAATAAAAATTTTGAAAGTTAAGTATATTTTTTAAACGGAAAATTAAAAGGTAGTTTTTAAAACTTTAGAAAATTAAAAAATTAAGGGGTTTTTTTTTTTTCAATTAAAACTTTTGAAGTGTAAAATTATTTATTTATTATTATTTGAAAGTTTTACTTTTGTTTTAAAGTAAAAGGTTGACATTTTTGGTTGAGTATTTTAATAAATAAATAAACACTAAATTGGTAATAAATTCAAACCTAATCCAGTTGTACTTATGGACAAAGATTAAACAGACAGTCAAATCTTAATCTTTGGAAAGGAACTGACAGTCAATGTTCTCATTACCCTCCAAACAAAATCTTACAGTTACGCTCACTGACAATATTTAATATTGCCCAATTTGCCACGCGCTCTGCCCTCGCCGGCGCGTCGCCAATACACGCTACTCATCCTCATTTATTATTACCTACTATATTTCTTTTTAGATTAATTTTTCCAACTTTGAAAATAATAATATTCAATACTCATTTATTTAATTAAATAATTTATTTTATATTTGTACCTATTTATTTATTTACTTTGATAATTTAATTTTAGTTTTGACATTTTTGTTAAATATTAAATAAACATTAAAGTAATAATAAATTAAAACCTAATTGTTGACCATTTTTTCCCCTAAAATAATTCTACCTAGTTTAATGGTTAAAGTATTTATACCTTTCTTAAAAGTTCAAATTCCTCTCCCAATATTTATTGTATTAAAAATAATTCAAAAAATTAAAAAGAAATATTTTGGTTCTTATACTTCCTTCGAAGTAAAGATTCAACGAGTAATAATTTAATCCCTATGGTTATCGTTTAAAACTTCTTACTCAAATAAATGAAATAATTATAATTTTTTAATCTCCAGCTCCATTTAGCTAACGGGGAAGATCTCTATTTACTCCTTTATTATTTACGATTTGAATGAGATTTTCTAATATGTTCTAGGTAAGTCTCGATAGGGCGGTTAAACAGACATCTACACTCAATGTTTTTTTTTTTTTTTTTTGGTTAAATAGACTTTAAAATTTATTTTTTTATACAATAAGATTCTGTTGAAAAATAATTAAAAATAAATAAATTTAATGATTAAATTATAGGTTTAAAAAAAAGTTATTCTATTAATTATAAATATAAGAAAAGAAGTGTGTTTTTTTTTTTAAAAAAAACTATTTTTAACTAAATAAATAAATATTCTCAGGGAAGTTTGAGGTGACACGCGCTTTGCCCTCATCGGCGCGTGGAGAAAGCTTCCCCCATACGCCAGCTTGTTGCCCTCTCTCAATTTCTTTTTCTTTCTAATTTTTAGGTAAAATTTTTGAGTTTTTGAATTTTTTTTTTCTTTCTAAAACGTTACTCATTTTTAGAAGTTTATAATATTAGGATATGAACACCTCAGTTTGGTTTAATTTTCAATGAGTTACCTAATTTTTGGTATAGCTGATATCATTTTTATTTCTATCTAAGTTGTCAGGGGAGGGTTGCAGCTATCGATACAAAATAGTGTGACACTGGCATGTGAAGAGAGAGTAGAAAGAATGTCGAAGAGGCGAGAAATCAACGGTAGATAGAATGAATATTCTAGCTTGAAAGACAAGAATTCGAGAGCGATCGTAACATGAGAGAGGAGAAAGGGTGAGAGAGAATCTACGTCACTCATTGTTTGAGGAAGAAAATTTTGTGTTCGTTTAGGAAGAAAGAAGAAGATAAGAAAAAAAAAGATACTGTGAAAACAAACTTCAAAATTAGGGTTCTTTCAAAGGCCGTAAGACAGGACACTTTAGAGAAAAAATGGTTAGTTCGATTGCTTTAGGTTTAAGAATTGAACCGAGTTTTGCAATATTTTAAACCAAACTAACTCAATTTATTTGGACACGTTCTTGTAATTTATATTCAAAATCTTTTAAAATGGTTAAATAATATATTTGAAATTTTAAAAATTAAAAATTTCAAATTATTTTTTAAATTAAAGAAAAAAAAAATGCATGATAGTTATGGTCAACTACGACTATTAGAAAGGTAATGAAGAATTTACACGCCTTTATTTAAACCACTTTTCTCACACGCATGTTTTTAATTTTAAAATTGAGATATGTGAGCTTTAATTAATTATGTATTAATTACAAATCTCTTCCCATAATTTTTCTACCATATCTAAATAAATTTTTTTTATTAATGTTATTTCAATTAATAACTCGGGAATCCGATCAATCCTAACTATCTAACTCGAGATTAGATTATTTTCCGCTTTGAATTGGGTTGAATTTTTGAAAAACTGACAAATTCGAATTGGTTTATCGATTGACATTTTTTTTTGTTCGTAATAATTTTAAAAGTATTAATATAATATTTTAATAGTTAATTAAACAAAAAAAAAAAAACGGACAATCCAACTCAACCTGAACATATGGGTTAGATTATGGTGGAAATTCAATTCGAGTTGCTTGAGTCACCAACGTCAGGTTGGTCCAAAAAATTTATAGGACGCCACATGAATAGATTGTTAATAATTTAGAGTGATATTTTATATTTTTGAGTGTTTTATAAAAAATATTAATAAATTTTTAATATGGATATCCGAAAGACACCATCCCCAAGTTTGACGCCTCCATTCTTGTTCATTCCCTGCGGCTACTACAAACCTCAGGCCAGAGAACGCCTTCTTCTTCTTCTCTCTCTATCTTTCTCTCTCCTTCCTATAAAAACAGAGACTCTTCCCTTTGTTCTTCTGCAAATTTTCTCTCTCTTCTCTTAAAGATAAAAGAAAGAAAAAAAATAAAGCTTGGGAATATGGTTCATCACTATATACGCTATCAGCCATGGAAAAAGGGGATGAACATAAGAACACCTGCCCAGTTTGTTCATCATGATGATCATGAAGAACAAGATGATGAAGAAGAAGCTATGGCCTGTGATGAGTTTTATTACTCTGTTTCTGCTTACAAGAGAACCAAACCCAAGTTTTTGTTCCTTCTTTTTCTCTGTTTTCTTTCTTGCTGCTTCGTTTTTGCTCCTCATTTCTGTAAGTTTTTTCTTCTCATTTCTCTGTTTTTCGTCTTGGGTTTCTTTTTTTCTGCTTTGTTTTTACTGGGTGTTGTTTGTTTTTTTGTTTCAACATTCTTTTGAGGTTGAAAATTGCGTTTTGGGTGCTCTGTTTTTAATGGGTTTTGCTTGTTTTTTTTGTTTTTAGATTCTTTTAAGGTTGAAAATGGTGATGTTTCTGCCGCTGTTATGGAGGTTTCTTCTCCTCTCTGTTCTTCAATCCCTAATGGTATGGATTTCTCTCTGTTTTTCTATGCTTTCTTTTCCTCTGTTTTTGAAAAATCTCTGTTACTCTGTTTCTGTTGACAAGAATCTGATCCGTTTTTTATGAAAAAAGGAACCAAAATCCTTTTGTTAGCAGAAATTAATGTTTTTTTTTTCCTTTGTCAGGAACCATTTGTTGTGACAGGAATAGCATTCGGTCTGATATCTGTATTATGAAAGGCGATATAAGAACAGAGTCTTCTTCCTCATCAATCTTCCTCTACACATCGTCCAATTCCCGGATCGACGACAACAACGACAACGACAACACGGTGATTCAACTTGAAAGAATCAAGCCTTACACAAGGAAATGGGAGAACAACACCATGAACACAATTGATGAATTGCAGCTCATCGTTAAACGAAAGAGCAACGACATCGATCGACACCATCAGTGTAATGTTCGACACGATGTTCCGGCCGTGTTCTTCTCGACCGGAGGCTACACGGGCAACGTTTATCACGAATTCAACGACGGGATTTTGCCGCTCTATATAACTTCACAACATTTGAATAAAGAGGTTGTTTTTGTGATCCTTGAGTATCATAATTGGTGGCTAACAAAATATGGTGATATCCTTTCCCAACTCTCAAACTATCCACCAATTGACTTTAGAAAGAACAATAAAACTCATTGCTTCCCTCAAGTGATTGCTGGTTTGAGAATCCATGATGAGTTGACTGTGGAGCCTTCATTGATGGAAGGGAACACGAGCATTGTTGAGTTTCGAAACCTATTAGACACGACATACCGACCTCGAACACGAGAGGTGGTTCAACACGAGAAGAACGAAGCCAAAGAGCAACCAAAATTGGTGGTTCTGTCAAGGAAGGGATCAAGGGCTATAACAAATGAGAAGTTAATGGTGAAAATGGCAGAGAAAATTGGGTTCAAGGTGAAAGTTTTAAGGCCTGATAGAACAACAGAGCTGGCTAAGCTTTATAGAGAGCTCAATGGATGTGATGTAATGGTAGGAGTCCATGGAGCTGCCATGACACATTTTCTGTTCATGAGGCCTAATTCAGTGTTCATTCAAATCATTCCATTGGGGACGGTTTGGGCAGCCGAGACGTACTATGGTGAGCCTGCGAAGAAGCTCGGTTTGAAGTACATTGGGTATGAAATTCGGCCGAAAGAGAGTTCGTTGTATAGCAAGTACGAGAAAGATGATCCTGTTCTTGTCGACCCAAATAGCATTACAAAAAAAGGGTGGGAATATACAAAGAAGATCTATCTTGATGGCCAGAATGTGAAGTTGAATCTTGCACGGTTTCAGAAGCAGTTGGACCGAGCTTATTACTATAGCATTGCTCAAACCCGAGCCCGAACCCAACACCACGATTTATTGGAGTGATGGTTGCATCATATTATGTGGGGGAGTTGTTCTTTTGGGGGTAGTTGAGTTGGGGAAAATAAAAGATTTTTCTAAATACATTTTTTCTGTACATAACATTTGATTATTGACATCTTTATAATTAGTGTGCGTTTTGATTTGAATACGTAAGATTTTGGTTGAGACTATATACCAATTACTTAAGATTTGTAGAGATGTGCTAGCGGGTTTACCTTACACTCAGGTCACGAGATTCCATTCCAGTTTTCGAAGCTCAGAAGCTCGAAGCATCCCAGCTCTCCAGGTCGATTAGACGTTTGGCTTGCTTCTCCTCCACCTTTTAGCGTTATGGCCCCTGAAAAAAGAAACCCGAAAGAAAAAAGGAAGAAGAGAAATTAGGGAAACCCTGATTATTTAATCTACCCGAATAGAATTAGTTTTAGCCAATCAACAAAATCTTAACACTTTTGGCTCAAATTTTAACGTTTCAAATCTATAAAAAATGAAATATAAATAACTTTGTACCGGTTGAAATCTTGTTACTCGTTAACTATACATTTGTTCAACTCGACCAAAGAGATAAATTACAAAGATTATTGAGACATTCGAATAAGGGAGAACTACATAAATGGAATCGAAATCACGCCCAAATAAGAGTAATTTTAAAGATATGAAAGTCGATAAGTATTTGAAAAAGAATTGATAGTTACTACATATACCAACAACGTGTACTTTTCTTTTCGATGATCCAATCACAAGAACTCCAAAGTTAAACGTGCTTTGTTTGGAAGAGTCTATATTGGACAACCTCTTGAAAATTAAGAGTGACTCGATCACATATCCAACACTAACTACCCAACCAAAACCATAAAGGAGCATTTTTGTTGGTCGGGTAAACTCGATCAACTCGAAAATGGGGTTACAACCTAACCAAACACTTCCTCCTTCTAAGATTATTATGAAAAGCAAGAATATTAAATTTTAAAAAAAATAATTATTAATATAATATGTACCATGGATAAATAAGATTCTTTTAAAATAATTAAAAAAACAACATTAACGCTGAGTTGTGAATTTTATTCAGGTTGTTCGGGTCTCGATCTAATTAATTAAAAATTTTAGATGCGTCTAAAAGATTTTTCCAATTAATATAAAAAAAAATGGATAAAACTAATAAATATTAGTGAAATGGTTGATAAAATCAAATAAATTTAATTGAAATAATAATGTAGGGAAAAGTAGCTCTTGGAATTTTCATACCAAATTTCTGGTCCATGCCTAACAAAATTCATGATAGCCACATCTTGGACTAAAGCTTCTCAAAATAAGGGTTTCTATCGCCATCCATAACGTTCTACGGCGTTTCAAAGTTCGACTCCTCATCTTTCCATTGTTGAACTAAAAAATATGTTTGAATTTTTAATTTTATTTTGTATATTAATTAAACAATCTAAGTATTTAGTCGAGACTAAATATCTGGTTTCTCCATTTTTTTGTTATTATTCATTGATCGTTCGTGTTCCTAACAAGAAGTAAATTTGTGGCGGTTTCCGAAAAGGAGTTAATACAAACCTAATACATCGGTACATAATTAGTTTTAGCCCTAAATTTGCTTTATAAATAAAACAATGTCATAAAACTTGACTCAAAAGGTTAACGTGTCGAATTCGATAAGAATGAAATTCAAACAACCAACTTTTTATCTGCATTTGTTTAACTCGGCCAAAAAGATAAAACAAGAATGAAAATTTGAAAAGTATAAGAATCAAATTATAATTATTATGATGTCTGAATAAAGTAGAGATACATAGATGAGTCGAGATCACATATGAATGAAAATAAATATTAGGATTAGAGATGTCCATGGAGCAGGGGACGAGAACCACTAACTAACTATGTCAATTCTTTGATGATATATATGTAAGAGTTTTAGTGGACTTTGCCTCAACGGATGATAATTGATACTCAGTTAGTAGAGTCGAGCCAATACAACATAAGACATCATGAAATTGATAAATAATTTCCATAAATTACACGGGCATGAAGTCTTATAATTGACTTTGAATAACATAGATGCATGCACAAACCTTACCTAATTTTAAAGTCACCCAACTCAAACGTTCTCTCTCAGATGTAATTTTATACAAATATGTTCCGCTCTTTAGCTTGTAATTCATCGATGCAACTACATAAACATAATGAATCAAACGTACACGAATCTTGTCCAACGTGTCTAAAATAGTCCTAAATCAAATAGAATTGAAGTAAAATTGAGAAAATCGAGCATGAATAGATGGAAAAACCAATTTCGAGAAGAAAAAGTTGACAAGTGGCACTCCTAGGGTAATAACATATTTTGAAGTAGATAAAACGTTACAAAAATGTAGTTTTTATGAAGGAAAATCCACCATGGGACGAGGGCGAGTAGAGATCAAAAGGATTGAGAACATCAAAAACAGACAAGTACACCACGGGAACGGTGCCCTAAGTCTGAACATAGCTCACTCGTCACCCATGATTATTAGAGAGCCACGAGTGCATACGGAGTTTGAGCAAGCACAAATAGTTGTAGTGATCAGGGATTTGTGGTTCAGATGACCCGACTCATAGTCCAACCCACGCTCCAACCTAGAATTATTGAGGTTCAACAGGGGATCCTAATTTGAATAGAATTAAAAATGAGATAATAATAGAGGCACATAATTATCAGTTCGCTATGTATCTAGGCGGAACCAAAATGTATCAAGACCTGAAACAACATTTTTAATGCCGCAATATGAAGAGGAATATAATCGAGTTTGTGAGTAGGTATCTAGTGTGTCAACAAGTGAAGACACTAATCCAGAAAACAACAAAGTTGTTGCAGTCTCAAAATATGACTCAAAAAGCTTGTTGTTTGGTTAGTAACTCTTAGTTTCCATCTTCTTTCTCGTATAACTTGGGTTTTACAGGAAGATGAGAGGCCAATTGTATGGTTTGAGCGTTAGGGAGCTACAAAAACTTAGAACATCAGTGGCGGGAAGGAGTCATGCTTAACTCACACACTCGATCTAGACGAAGAACAAAAGAAAGAAGATGCAAAGAGAAATATGCACAGAGAGATGTAAAGATCGCACAACTCATGTACTCGATCTAGATGAAGAACAAAAGAGAGAAAATACAGCAAAAAATATATTTTTTTTATAGACATACTCACACACTCGATCAAAATCTCCTTCCTTCAAATGAAATGGGTGGAAAATCATTTTTTTTTCATAGGCATACTGTTAAGGATATTTAGTAATAAATTATAGTTTATCATATATATTATATTTGATATTTTATTATAAGACAAATATCTAATATTTGCCTTATTATCATAGGTATCTTTCCATTTATTGTTATTTCCATTTATTACTATTTCCATATCCTTGTAATTTATTTGATTATAAATAAGATAACTTTCACACCATCTAGGTGTGGTGGATTAATCAAACATTCACATACTCCATCCCTTCTTAATTAGTGGGTTTATAAACTTTCACCTTGAGTTTATATAGCATAGTTACTTCAACGGGTTCTTAAACCTAACCCACGAGCCAAACAAGTTGAAGTATAGTGGGTTCATGAACATAGCTCACGAGCCAAAAACGAGCCAAATTCATGAGTCGAATACTTCTTAATTTATATAAAAAATATTTCAACTCGATCGAACCCAGGAACACTTTTATATTAAGAATTTTGAATTCTAATTCATGTCATTTTACTTGCAAATATATCAAACTTTTTTAACATGGGGAGCTAACAAAAATCTTTTGCCAATTCATACAAACGTCATAAAATCAAGCAACAATAGAAAAATGCATTTGGAAACGTGTAATTGTATAATAGACAAAGAATGATATCAAACAAACGGCCCCAATTGTTGGTTTAAGTACAAGCCCATAAGTTTTAAAAATTAGAGCTTGTGTTTGATTGTATACCTTTTTGCTATCGAGTGGGACTTTGATTCATCGGTCTTACTAGACAACCTCGGTCACTTGTTTTTGTATGTCCTTACCTTTATCTGAAAAGAAAAATAAAAAACGTTGAATATTCTGATAGAGATATGCAATCACATGCAATCATGACTTGTAGTAACATGACTATAATTAAACCTAAGACGTTGCCTTTTTCGTTTTCACTCTTCTTTTCGTACACATAGCTCCATGAATTTCACTGTCATAAGGGAAAACTCAAAAACCTTAAGGGGATGCCTGGAATGGAAAACCAAGGAGGGAAAGACGCATTTTAAAATCGCTAGACTGACGATGATATGTAACATACTAAAGCAGACAATATTTGCTAGTGGTGGGCTTGGATTGTTACAAATGGTATCATAGTCAAAAAATTGTTTTGGTAAAAAAATTTATAACTCGAACCATTGATTTGAATCTAAAAATATTCTCACTAGACTCAAACTAACCCACGAACAGTTCTACCAGATAATCAAATCCCAATATTTTAAGAAAAGGTGGAGGAAATTGGATTTATTTAATTATTTATGAATTTTATAAAATTAGGGATTGTGGTGAGATCACATCGAACAAGCGTGCGTACACATTTTCGTTTTGATAATCATTATTTTATATAAAATTATATATATTTCTATCTCAATCACTCATTTAATTCCCGCTCCTATCCTTTTCACCTTCATCTCACTTTTCATCCAACGGTCAATTTCAACCGATATCAATAATTATAGTTGTTTAAGTCATCTGATTTTTGATCCAACGGTCATTCATGAGGTATGAATTATATTAAATATTTGTTACTTTTTTTTTAAAAAATTCATATGGTCAAATAACTAGCCAACCTTATTCATAATTTTGTATTTTTATTGCCAAATAATTCATGCTTTCCCATCAAATTATTATTACATTATTTAATAATTTGAAGTTTTGTAGTTTCTATTTTTTAAAATAATTTTTTAACTCGTTTATTAGATATAAATTTAAATTTTATGTTGAATCTCGTAAAATTTTGAGTGTAGGGCAAAATTGTAATTTTGCATGTATATTTCGAGGTTCTAATTTTGGTTTTTGAGCTGAGTAAATTGGTCTTTAAATTTGAAAATATAATTATATTTTCATTACCTTTATTTTGCCACATAATATCCACGAATCAAATAACTACCTTAGCCTACTTATATAATTTAATATACAACCATGTCAACATATTAATAATGTCGGGAATGCGACAACCAAAGTCTTAGATAGATCAGATCTTAAGGGAAACATTAACGGTGTATAACTGAGGGACAACATCTCCTTCATTATCATACTCTTGTAGAAATTAGAGGGTCGGTTATCCTTAACCAACGATGTTAAAGACATTCCAATTTTTTATCCCGACCCGACCCAAACCACAAAGAATGGACCTTTTTTTTTTTTTTTTTTTTTTTTT
>NW_019272046.1:374961-395304 GCF_002738345.1 Cucurbita maxima
TTTTTTTTTTTTTTTTTTTTTTTTGTAAATATTTAAGAATACAAAGATGAAGAACATAAGCAATTAAAAAATGTGAAATAAAAAAAAGTCCACAAAAAATGATGATGATGATGACTCCAAAAACTCTGTAGTCTCTCCCTTTATATTGGACAACTCCCAACACTATCATCAACCCTTGTCTGCCTCTTTTCCTCCACCATTCTCCCCATCTTCCTCTCTCTCTCTCTCTCTCTCTAAAATGAACATTCTCTCTCCATTTCTTCTCCACTAAAGCTATCATTTTTCATCTCTTTCTCTCTCTCTACTTTTCTCTCTCATCGCCATGACAGGCCTGCAAAGAACCAAAAGCTGCAGCGCCGCCATTAAAACCACTACCAAAATCATCCCATCTTCCATCTCCGGCCACCACCTCAGATCCTCCTCCGATGCTGACAACTTTTCCGCCAAATTCCTCCTCCAGAAGAATTCTAGCCACCGCTGCCACCGCCAACACCTGGCGGCTTCCACCACCGGGAAATTCTCCTCCCTCCTCCACTCTCTTCTCAAGCTAATCTCAATTCCCACCTGCAAATGGCTTTCCATCCCCACACACCTCTCCGTCAGCCCCTCTCTCGGCCGAAGAGTCACTGGAACTCTCTTCGGCCGCCGCCGTGGCCATGTCACCTTTGCCGTCCAACTCGACCCCCGGTCCGAGCCAGTTTTGTTGCTCGAATTCGCCACGTCAACCTCGTCCCTCATCAAGGAAATGTCCTCCGGTCTCGTTCGCATCGCCCTCGAGTCCGATGCGCTGACCACCTACGACGGTATTACCATAATTTTGAAGATTTTAATATGTTTAATTAACATTTTTTTTATATTAAAATACATCAATGATTTTTTAAAAAATAAATATAATTATTAGATTTGACTTTGTGATTGGATTAGTGATGATATTTTAACATTAATAGGTAATCGTTCCATTAGAAAGTTGTTGGAGGAGCCAAGGTGGACGATGTATTGCAACGGGAGAAAGTGTGGACAGGCTATGTCGCGCACATGTGGAGAGTTTGAGTGGTACGTGCTGAACACTGTACAAAGCGTGTCAGTCGGCGCTGGAGTGATTCCGATGGTGGACGACGGCCATATGGGCAGTAGATCGGAGGGCGAGTTGCTGTACATGAGAGCAAAGTTTGAGCGAGTTGTAGGTAGCCGTGACTCGGAAGCTTTCTACATGATGAATCCCGATGGTAATGGAGGACCTGAACTCAGTATTTTTCTACTCCGAATATAAAAATTTTATTTTATTTATGACTCTTATTAATTATATAATTACTTATATTTTTTTTTTTTATTTATTAGTTGAATTTAACTCTCCAAATTAAAGCTCCTTGAGAACCTCTTAAATTGATAACATTTTCTTTGAATTATAGAAATTGAATTTGTAATTTTATTTTATTAAAATATGTTTTGTTGTTATGTGATAATTTTTTGTGAATAAATTTTTGTTTTTACTTGACATTAATTAAAAAATAATGAGATTATATTAAAACTTAGCTGACAATTTCAGCTATAATTGAGACCCGTTGAATAAAAATATTTCAATTACGTCCACTCAATACCAACTTAATATTTTTTTTATATATATATTTTATGTTACATAAATACTCTCATTAAATTTTCCAACCATGGAATAAAATATAATACATTTGACATAAAATTACTAAAATTAAAATAAATAATTAATTAATTTAAATGAGAATGGGTTGAATTTTTAAAAAATAAAAAATAGAGTTATAATTCAACCATCTGAAATTATTATGAAAATTAAAAATATTTGACATTTGTAATCGAAGTTCTAGACCAACTAAGAAAAATTTGGGTTGGATTGCAGCTCTAGACCCAACCAACCCAATTTCGGTTTTAACGAACTATGTACTATGAACGTTTTGACCTTTGACCAATCTTTTTTTGTTTTTTTTTTTTTTTTAATGATTTATGAGCACAAAATAATCAAGTGGAAATAAATAATCCATATGAAAAATAATTAGCTTAAAAAAGTAAAACTATGATTAAAAAAAAAAAAAAAATTAAGAACTTATCAATTATACGATACAAAATTAAAAATTTAAATATTTATCAGATATTTTTTAAGGTTTCATGTCTGGTATAATATTGAAGCTTAGAGATTAGGATTAATGATGGTGCAACTTTATAAGGTACATGCGTTTCTTGTGGTTTGAAGTCTAAAATAAGCAAAGGCTTTGCAAAGAAGCAATATTTTAATACACAACAATTCAAGCTCACCGCTAACTAATATTGTCCGCTTTAGTCCGTTACGTATCGGTGTCAGCCTCACGGTTTTGTTTTCACATCGTTATAAGGAATGTTTTGTTCCCCTCCAACTAAAGTGCGATCTCACATTCCTCCCCTATTGGAAGCCTAACGTCCTCGCTGACATATTGTTCGACGTCTAGCTCTGATACCATTTGTAAAAACTCAAGCCCAAGCCCACCCTAGCAAATATTGTCCACTTTGACCTGTTACGTATTGCCGTTAGTCTCACAGTTTTAAAATGTCCACCCGAGTTCAGTGTCCTCACTGACATACTACCTAATATTTTGCTCTGATATCATTTGTAACCGTCCAAGCTCACTGCTAGCTAATATTGTTTGCTTTGGCCCGTTACGTATCGCCATCAGTCTCACTGATTTTAAAATATGTATGTTAGGGAGAGGTTTCCACATCCTTATAAGAAATGATTCGTCCCTCCCTCCAAATAAAGTGGGATCAAACACCCTACCCTGTGATGTTAGTGGTGCATTAGGACTCATGAATTTTAATATTTGAACTTGTGTATTATACATTGTAGATATGTACTCGACGGAACTCGAGACGTAGCAAAGCTGAGGATATACTACTAAGCCATGAAAATTTGTTCGTGAAAGATGAAAGCACTTCCTGAGATGTTTTAATTCACTCTTAGTCGTAGATTTTGGATATGTATGGTGCTTTCTAAATTGAGTTTAGTACTCGAGTCGCTTAATAAGGTTAACATGACAACCACGACACCCGACCATCAATAGTTTTTTTTATATCTCCTTGTCCAAGAGCACCTATTAAACAATGTTAGTACTATACAATTTGTAACGCTCAATATTCATGATTCAAAATTTGGATCTAGCATCTGATGATCCAAGCATTTTTGTCACGCTACTTATTTCTTACTTTTAAAAGTGAATACTATTTCCATAGACCAACACAGGTCCTCTCGACACGTTTTATTCTCACTCACTTGTGTCTTAGGAAGAAACACATTTTAGAAGAAGAAACACAAAGAAATAGTGTGAGATCATAGATCGGTAGGAGAAGAGAACAAAACATTCTTTATAAAGGTGTGGAAACCTCTTCCTTACAAAAGCATTTTAAAACTGAGGCTAAGACGTGATGGGCCAAAACAAACAATATCTAATAGCAGTGAGCTTGGGCTGTTACAAATGATATCAAAATCAGACACCGAGCGGTGTGTCAACGAGAACACTGAACTTCTAAAAACTGTAAATTGAGAAATCTCACATCGATTAGAGAGAGAAATCATACGAAAGGAATAAAATGAAGGGTTGGGAAGCTACTTTTTGAACAACATTACACCAAAAAGACCAACACAAAAAAAAAAAATGTGATTGGAATTAAATAAGATTAAGAGAGTACCAAACAACAAACCAGAAAATCTTCAACACATGCCCTACTTTGTCTCACAAGAATCATAAGTTTTGTTTAAAATATTGAGCTAATGGGAGTGGCAAAGTGGCTAAGTTTAGACAAGCTAAAGCAAATCATGGAAGGCAAAACCCAAGATTTGTTTAAAGCTAAGGGATATTTTTACAATGCTTGTCAATAATAATTATGCAAGAAACGGATTAGGAGTGTATATAGGTAGGATCCGAGAATTCTTTAAGACTAACCTAAAATTTCGAGTTGGTTAGATTGATGATTCGAGCACCTTGAACGAGTTCATAACCTAACCCTTATGGATTGAGTTGAGTTAGATTTTCAAGTTGTTCTTTTTTAAACAAAAAATATACAAAAAAATCTTACTTATCTACATAAAATATGTTACGTTAATAATTAAAATTTCATAAAATTTAAATACCAAACATTCACAAGTCACAATACATCACTGACATCTGTTATATACGTCAAACATTCTTGTAGATCATGAAGCAAATCTATGAGTGCTTTTCCTCAAAGTGGACAATATCATACAATTGTGAAAATATGTGATTTCTAATATGATATCAGGGTCATGCCCTTAACTTAGTCATGTCAATAGAATCCTTAAATGTCGAACAAAGAAGTTGTGAGCCTCGAAGATGTTGTCAAAAGTGACTGAGATATCGAACAAATGGTGTACTTTGTTGAAGGGGAGGATTAAATTGTTGGGAGAAAGTGTAGTAAAAAGTGACTCAAGTGTTGAAAAAGGGGTGTACTTTGTTCGAGGGAAGGATTGTTGAGAATTGTTGAGAGAAGGTGCAGTCAAAACTGACTCAAGTGTCGAACAAAGAGTGTACTTTGTTCGAGGGCTCTAGAGAAAGAGTCAAGCCTCGATTAAGGAGAGGTTGTTCGAAGGCTTCATATGCTTTGGGATAGGCTCTATAGTCTATTTTGTTCGAGGGAAAGATTGTTGAGAATTGTTGGGAGTGAGTCCCACGTTGGCTAATTTAGGAAATGATCATGAATTTATAAACCGAGAATACTTCTCTATTGATTTGAGGCCTTTTGGAAATCTAGGAACTTAATCTCTAACCATCCAAAATTGATACCTATATTAACCGTCAGGATGTTTAAATAATGGTATTGTTAGGGAAAATGTAAAAATAAGGATATTTTCCTGAATATACTTTATTATTTTAGCCTTTCTTTAAAAATAAAAAATATATATCATTCGAAAAGAAAAAGCCCAAAGTTTAAACATTATCCAATATTATCCAAGCTCAAAACCGAAGCGATCGCGGCCACGTAAAAAATGGCCCAAAATAGTCTAGAAGCCCATATTTTAATTTTCAGGAGCCCAGTCTCTCTAATGGGCCAATAGGAAAAAGCCCAATGTATAAATATTGCCCAAGCCCAAAACAGGAGCGCTCTGGGCCAAGTAATATGGCCCAAAAAGGTCCATAAGCCCACATTTAAATTTTGGGAGCCCAGTTTCTATAATGGGCCGAAAAGAAAATGCCCAAAGTATAAATATTGTCCAAGCCCAAAACCGAAGCTCTCTGGGCCACGTAAAAATGGGCCGAATGGTCCAGAAGCCCACATTTTGATTTTCATGAGCCTAGTTTTTATAATGGGCCGAAGGAAAAAGCCCAATGTATAAATATTGTCCAAGCCCAAAACAGTATGCTCTCGGCCACGTAAAAAATGGCCACCTTAAACCCTAAACCTCCGTCTTCGTTGTTGGAGAGAGAGAGAATGAAAGGGATCACTGGAGTGGTGAAGAAGGCTTTAGGAGAGATGGAATTCACTGCGGCCGGTGGAGCCATCAATTGGTTCCCCGGCCACATGGCCGCAGCTACGCGTGCCATTCGCGACAGAGTCAAGCTCGCGGATATGGTGATCGAGGTCAGAGACTCCCGAATTCCCCTGTCCTCGGCCAACCAAGACCTTCAGTCTCATCTCTCTTCTAAACGCCGCATCATTGCCCTCAACAAGAAGGATTTGGCTAACCCTAATATCATGCATGTAAGACACCATTTCATGATCTCTGAGTTCATAAATGGATTGACAACGGACAATGGTTTTCATATTTGTATGATGCCTTCTCAATTATCTTTTATCTTCTTGTTGATCTACAATAGAACTGTTTCCTTCACTACTAAGATCAATTTCAAACGCTATTTGTTCTTTAAAATGAGCTGCTCACTGTAACTCTGTTGGTCCTTTCCTTTCTTAGAATTTGCGGTTTAAATGTTCGTGTGTATCAAATTTCTAAGAGTTAGTTATTTGTCATGTTCTTTTTAGTCATTCATCGATCATTTTTCGTCCATAGTTGTCACATGTTCGTGTTGTTTTCATTACGATTTTAATTGTGCAGAAATGGACGCACTTTTTTGAGTCATGCAATCAAGATTGCATTCCAATTAACGCTCACAGCAAGAGCTCTGTTCGGAAGGTATTTTTATTTGCTACAGTATTGCGTTATTATTAATTTTCAGCTTGCAATTAATCTTGTGGTTCTAGCTACTGATTTCCTGTGGTATATTGATTTGCTGAAATTATTGGTGGTACATTGATATGCGTTGATATTAATTTCCTGTGGTATATTGAGTTTGACAAGGTTCTAGTGGGTGGTGTTGAAGACTGTTCATTTACCATTTGTTTATACTAAATTCAGATTTTTTCTTCATTTGTTATGTTCTAATTCAAATTCAAAATTGAATGCTGATATAACTTTTGACATGTACTGGCAAGTAACTTTATTTTTATTTGTTTTAGTGTATTTCAATAGCTAATTTGTTTGATTTAGTGTATTTCGATTGCTTATTTATTTGGTTTTTCTGATAAAAAGATGTCTGTACTTTTCTTAATTGATGAAAAAGCTTCTCGAGCTTGTGGAATTTAAACTAAAGGAAGCGATTTCAAGGGAACCTACTCTTCTTGTGATGGTCATTGGTGTTCCAAATGTTGGGAAGTCGGCTTTAATTAATTCAATCCATCAAATAGCTTCTGCACGCTTTCCTGGTAAGGCTGTTTCTTGGAACATTACGCCAATTTCTCTTTATTCAGAAGGGTACAAATATGGATGCGTTTGGTTTAGAGGCCTTGTTTTTTCGACTTTTGTGGTTTCAATACTTTTTCATAGTGCAGGAGAAAATGAAGCGAGCTAATGTTGGTCCCTTGCCTGGGGTTACTCAAGATATTGCTGGCTTCAAGGTAGTTTTGATCAACCACATGTCTTCATATAATGATGAGTTCTTAACCATTTGCGCTTCTTCGATATGCAGATTGCTCATCAACCTAGCATATATGTTCTAGATACTCCTGGTGTTTTAGTTCCAAGTATTAAAGACGTGGAGACGGGGCTGAAACTGTCACTTGCAGGTTGTATTTCAGTTTGTAAGAACTTTTTTTGATTTGTCAGAAGCTTTTTGTACAGCTATAGTGCACTGGGATGTAATATACTAGAATGATGCAAGGATGTAGAATATTGATTGTGCAGTTTAAGGGACTGAAACTTCTTAATTACTATAAATTTGAGTGTAGAGAATTTGAAGAACATGGAGTGCCCATCCCCTACCAACTGAGCCCATCTCACAAGTATAGCGGGATCACACCCCCAATTGAGTTTAATTCATTAGAAATTATATGACTTAGTATAACAGCACAAGCCCACTGCAGAAACGCGTCTGTCAGGAAGAGGTTTTCACACTTTATAAGGAATGTTTTGTTCCCCTCTCCAACCTACGTGGGATCTCACACTTAGTTTCCTCTTCATTTTTAATATTTCACGATAACATAGATACTGACAGTACTTCTGCATTCACTTGTAAAGCTAACGCTGTAATTTTTTCACTTGGAAGCAGGATCTGTGAAGGATTCCGTGGTGGGCGAGGAGCGTATTGCTCAATATCTACTGGCAGTTTTGAATACTCGGGGGACTCCCTTCCATTGGAAACAATCGAATAACAGAAGAACGGAGGGTATTCAATATGAAGCAGAGGAAATGCACAGATTTAGTCTTAATGACCTCCGACCAAAAAGGAGGCCTCCTCTTCCAAATAAATCTGATGTGGTATACGTCGAGGTAAGGGAAGGATTTCTTATTAGACTCTTAAGAGTGTTTATGGCTTTCTGTGCTAAAAACAGAGAAAGACGTTAATTATTGTGTGGTTTTTGTATAACCCCACCTTTGTTTGACTTTCATTCCTCTCCATGAAAGCGGTGTATAAATCTAAAAGGATAACTGTGTTCTTTTTCTCTGATTCATTTGATCAGGATCTAGTTACACAAGTTCAACGTGCACTCTACGCAATGTTGTCTGGATTTGATGGCAATGTAGAAGATGAGAATGACTTAGAAAGTCTCATCGAACTGCAGTTTGAAGCATTGCAGAAAGCAATGAAGATACCTCACAAGGCAGCGGAAGCTCGTCTGAAAGTGTCAAAGAAACTACTTACTCTATTCAGGGCTGGTAAGCTTGGTCCATTCATCCTTGACGATGTCCCTCTCATAACTAATCATCATTAAATTTTTCCTTAGGAAAATAATGTTCCTCGTCTTCAGTTGAAGTGGCTTTATCGTAGTGATATTATTTTTAGGGTAAAATGTAAATTTCATTCTCAAATTTTGTAACGTAGGTTGTGTAAGTTAAAACCATGATCAGCAGGGTTTTATATATTTCTCATTTTGATGATGGAAATTAGTGATACGAATCACTCATCTTATTTCTAAGCATCTTAAACAAAATAAATCTTTAACCGATAGACCAATAAGAGTTACGAATTTCAAAAAAAAAAAAAAAAAACCTAAACAATCCACCAAAGTTAAGAATCTCCAATAAAGCAATTCCAAATGGACAGAGCTTTGTTCAGCTAAATCAACAAAAGCTATGGGATTACCACTAGTAGTTTAGTAAACAGCGTGCATTAAGAAAAAGACTTGAACAATAGTTATGGATTTGAACCTGTGCGTTTTATTTTCAGTTCTCACAGTAATTATCATCAATAGACCTAAAACAAGAATGAATTGGCTGATGTATTATTGAAGGAATCGAACCTTATTCGAACCTTTTTTTTTTTTTTTTTTTTTGCCCTTTTTCTCAGCTCTGTATCTAAAATATACAGTATAAATATAAATATGAATGTTACAGAACATGAAAAAAATTTAAGCATTTTTCCACTTGGCTATATCTTATTAGAACAAATGAAACAAAATTGAAGGCAGAAGATCAAGGGCAATAGCTTCACCACCTCATTTGTTTGACTCGATGAATTCTCTATACTCGCTCTTCATTTTGACTCCAGATACATTCCTACATAAGAATCAATAATAGAATATTGGTGAGAAATACATCTGAAAATTATCCATGCCAAACACTCCATATGATGAGGATTTCCCCTGTTTAAAAGTGGTATAGGGGTATAGGAGTTATCTCTCTTATGTTACAACTGCTTCAACCCTCACTTAGTGTAATGGCGCATCGCTAGCAAATATTGTCATCTTTGGACTTTTCCTTCTACGCTTCCCTTCAAGGTTTTAAGACACATCTGCTAGGGAAAGTTTTCCACATCCTTACAGAGAATGTTTCATCTCCTCTCCAACTGATGTGGGATCTCAACGAATGTTATTAAAAGAATAAAGAGGAGCACTGTTTTCAAATAATTTAAGGCTTGTTTGATAATGATTTTGTTTTTATAAATTACACATGCCTCTTCATAAACACTTCCAAGTTGAAAGGTAATTCCAAACCAGTCCTAAAATCTTGAAATCTTGAAATCTTGAAGGGACAACAAATATGATTTCATGTGAGAGTCAGAAACGATCATGAGAAAGGAAATGTAAATCCACATGTAAAGATCATATCATTCAATGGGTTTATTCATGCATCAAATATGATCTAAAATAAGATGCAAAATATACCTGACCATCTCCTTATTCTTGAAGAACTGCACGCATGGAGTACCCATAATCCCAGCTGCTTCTGCTATTTCTTGGTCTTCCTCAATATCAATTTCGACAAAATGGACACTTTCATCAAATTCATCAATCACCTGGAAGATAACATTAATGAAGCCTAATAAGCATCAATGATTGGTCATCAACATCATCAGAAAAATAAAACAGATAACAGTGGAGTTTATCATCAAGCATGTCAAAACAGATAATACATGCGGACTGGATGGATTAACCCTACATTCAGTCCAACGAATAACTTCACATTTTCTACCTTGCTAAGAAGTGGCTTCAGTGTCCTACACGGACCACACGTTGGAGCCGTATAAAGTACACATATAAGCCTGGGGCTTTCATGGTATAGTTTCCGAAGAGCATACTGTAGAAACAGAAAGGTAAAAGATAGTAAAATTTGAGTGAATAACAAAAAATATTTTGAAAGCCACAACCGTAGAAGAAGAAGACATTATGTAAAACATTGTAACATAATTACCGAAACAGACGAGAAAAATACATACCTGGCCTTTATGCTTTGTAAGGGTGATATCAAAACCCTCCTGAACATCCCTGTCAATTGGTTCCTTCTTAACCTCTTCAGTTTGGGGCTGGAAAAGCAAATACAAGAATGATCATGTTAGCATCAATGAACTACTTGTGATAAACCTGCTGCACAAAACAAATTCCCAATATGCATAAGCGACCTTGTCACTTGTTACACAAAGCTATGGTTGAAAATGGTGAAAACATCGGAGGTTGGACTTTAATCAATCAAAAACAAAATAAAAGTGCAGAAGTCTCTTTTAACACAATTCAGTAATTCTTGCACCAAAAACAACCAGTAATTGGAATATGTGACATATGCCAACTGTCTGAGAAGAAACCAGTCGACCAACCAACTTCAACAGGGTTTTGATACCTGGTGGAACTCAATAAGAAGATTCTTGCTCACAAGATAGCGCTCAACAGATAAAGCAGCAATGCATCCAGATCCAGCAGCTGTGATAGCTTGCCTCCATTCATGATCCTTAGAAATTAAGAAGAAACAAAATCAAAAGATGATATAGGTAATATCAATCTCATGGTTTTCCAAGAAGATGGATAGAAATTGTATAATAAATTTGACTAGGGAACCATTTTTGTGCCTCTATGTCACATCACAGATTCACACCTTGTGGACATGCTCAAGTTGACAACATAGTTCTTCAAAAAAATGTTAATCCTATTTAGTTGATTTTCAAACATCAAAGGCCGTCGCTCACCACAATACATTAAGATGAAAAGATCCTGGAACTAATATGTTCCAAGAGCACGCAGTCTACTACCTGGACAAGTTATGGGTTGCCCTGGAAACATTAGAAAAGTGGCCACAATCATTTTTTACCAAAATTCCATGTCATTATTAGTCATATCGTTTTATTGCCTAAATGATCATAAAAAAAAACAATCAATAGTTAATGAAAGCAAAAGTATAAGTGGATCTCAAAACTGAAAAGAATAAATTCTATTTAATAAAAGGTTAAATTAATTATTAAACTTGTATAGTTTCTTTTAATTTATCAATGAATAGTTCATTTCTAGTTCAAACAAAAATTAAACTTTTACTTTGAAGACAATTCTGATGCAAACAAGAGTCAAACGAACCAGCTCTTGTAAGCTATAGCAATAATCAACAATGCACTTTCAGGAGGAAAATACCTGCACATCTCCAGCTGCAAATACACCTTCCAGAGAAGTTTTTGCAGTACCATCCTCCACCAACACATACCCAGAGCTATCAAGCTCAACCTGGCCTTTCAATAACTGGCTGTTTGGTGAATGACCTATTCCATAAAATAAACCCTTTGCCTCCAGCACAGACTCTTCCCCAGTATCATCCTTTCGAACTAAAATGCCAGTCATTTGCCCTTTTGTATTGCTAACAATGTCCACAGCCTCCGTGTTAAAGTGCAAGGTAATATTTGGGCAATTGAACACTCTGAAACATTCGCGATAATCAACCTGTTAAACAAACATTCAAGGGGTTGAAAACTCACATACAAATTGTTTATTTGTAAACCTAGAGATAGCTGGGAGTCAACATAAAAGGCTGTATATACCAAGTGTAAGGCAAGACTGCTATAAGGTCAATTTATAAGGAAAGATGGGCTTGAAAAATCATGAAATTATTGTTAACAACTGTGAAGAGCAAAGTTACGTTCCAAAGACACTCAAAAAGTCACCCAGCCCACGAGTTTTCAAGTCTTCCATTATCCTCCAAAGGCTCTACACTATTGCTATATTAAAGTTTTGATTTTCTTCTTGCTTATCCAATTCACTTGATAAGCCGTAGGACTTCCCATAACAACAAGTCACCTATTCTAAGGTACATGATATATTGTTTCCATACGCACTTGATAATTTAAAATGTAAAATTGATCAAACCGAATTTATCAAAAAAATGAACATAAAGAAGTAATAAAAGACCCAGTCAATACAAACCAGTTGAGCAAATAACAAGACACATCATTGTCCTCCGAATAAGTTATCACGTTTCTTAATTTTTAAAGCAACCACAAATATTTATTATAAGGATATAACATTATACCGGATACATAAGCCTGTTAGGATAATTCAAATTTCAACGTAAGCAGCCAATACAATCTACAAGCATAAAGTAGAAATAAGGGGGCCCAGGTTCCCTAATAGCTTCCACATGAAAATTTTGGTTTTTCTTTCCAAGAATCACATTATTGCATTTCTAAACATATAAAATAAAAAACGAGCGAGCAAAGGTTGAAAGATAAGAATTCCTTACCCTAAAAGTACATAGTATTTATAAGATATCAAACCAACTACTATAAAATAAAAGTGACTCTTTGCCAAAATATTGAACTGACTAACATACCTATCCTGCATTGCTTTAGAAGCCCTAAGTTGATCCTTACGTACAAGTAAATGAACATGACGAGCATATTTAGTCAGGTATAAGGCTTCCTCTGTTGCTGTATCACCTCCTCCTACAACAGCAAGAACTTGACCCTTAAACAAGGGTGATGCTCCATCACAAATTGCGCAAGCACTAATTCCCCTACTCCAAAATTCATCTTCACGAGGTAACCTAAGTCGCTTTGCTGTTGCTCCTGTCGCATATATTACGCTATGGCACTTGACCTGAAATTTATAAGGAGAAAAGGCCAAAGAAAATTAGAAAGAAAAGAAGCGCCATGTACTTTTTAAACACCAAGACAGATGAATTGAATAGCTTATAGGCATAAATACAAAATAATTAACGAAATGAATTGAAACAAGGAAAAATCTAAAGTCCAAATTATTCTCAATGCTTAGATAAGTGATAACAAAAATAAAATATTAGGGAAAAGTAGTAGTACACAAAGAATGAATTGATGATACTAGATAAACATAAAAGTTCTTAAAAGAGGAAGTCAAGAATTCATAGTTTCTCCATACATTTTGATAGAAAATAATTCATCACCTTGCGTTCACTACTTTGCACAGTAAAAGGTCTATTGTTTAAATCAATAGACTCCACGTCTTCTTGAAATAATTCAGCTCCCCACCGTTCCGCCTGCTTCCGCATCCTATCCAATTATAATATGAAGATTACAACCGAAACAATCTGCCCATGGATCCCTAACCAATGTCTCTTCCGTTGTGATAGAAAGCAAGAAAAACCAAAGAACATACTTTATATTACTTTACCTATCCATCAGATCTGGACCAGTAATTCCATCAGGAAACCCAGGAAAATTTTCCACTTCTGTGGTAGTCATTAACTGTCCTCCCGGAACACCACCTGCTTGAAAACCCTCGAACACTACAGGCTTTAAATTTGCCCGCGCCGCATATATGGCTGCAGTAAATCCAGCAGGACCAGAACCTATAATTACTAGATTCTCGACTCCTGTTATAAAGAACACATGATCACTCTCATGATCTTATGCGAAGTACACCTCAAAATTCCAACTTCAGACACACACATACAACAAACTTCATATCTAACATTTCCAATTAGAAACCAATTCTTTTCAATCTATTGAAGTAATTATCTCATGTAAAATGAATGAAGTCGACCAATACAATTTCAACCCAAAAAGTATATATAATTGCAATAACATATGATGGTTATTAAGTTTATATGCCAACAAAACAAATTATAACCACGATGTCTACGCTACAACTACGGCGAGGAAAGGTAAACCAAATGTTGGGATGAATAAAATAATATTGATATCAGTGAGTGTCAGAACCAGTTCGTGAGCACCTCTACTACAAACGCTAGGATGAATAAAATAATGGGCACTACTATGTCTGAAACAACTACTTGTTTCGGCTGGAAAGAACTTATCCAACTACTCAACAACAAAGTTACATACATCAGCCTACATATTTTCCTACAAACATGAGGATATATTGATCACTGAGGTGCAAAGGGAGAAATGTCTATTATCAGTTTGAAACCATGTCAAGAAAGACCAATGAGTCCACTTAAACAAAAAAAAAACATGCGCACTGATTATATATTCAAACATCAGGAAACTAGGAAATGTAAGTGTAGTAGAGTCACGTGGATAATCGAAAAGATATACATCAAAATTCGAGTAATAAAAGAACCTCTAACTTTAACTAATTTCTCTTCAAAATGATGGAAAATTTAGACAGATATTACAAAAATACAATACTCGCAGAACATCCAAAAGATGAAATCACGCACTTACAAACACAGGCACGAGCAGAAATAAATAAATTGAGTGCCAGATGTTTCACAGGAAAGACCAATTATTAGGCTAATAAAAATATGCGCATTGATTATATATCCAAACATCAGGAAAGTAGAAAATCAAGTCACGCGGAAAACGGAAACCACGGATTCCACATTGAAACACACAAAATCAAACTCAATAAATTAAAAGCTTCTTATATCAATTCTCCTAAAAAAGGCGAAAAATCCAGATAAGCGTCACAGAGCTTTCCCGCGCCAAACGCATCCAATCCAAAGGACGAAAACACACACTTACAAACACAGAACAAAAAATAACAAAATACATCCGCGGAGAAAAAACAAAAATGGAAGTGACCTGGAGAAGGAGAGATGTCGTCATCGGAGGAGGCGCGAAGGCGAAGAAGAAGACGGCGAGGAGGAGTGCGAGAGGAGCGGAAAGCGAGGGAGCAGCGACGGGAGGGGGAAGGAGAGAGGAGGAGGAGGAGGCGATGAGGCGGAAGGGCATTGGAGAGGGCGGGCATGGCGGAGAAATGGTGGGAGGAAACGGAGGAGCCGATTCCTATCTTGAGAGAGGCAGCCATTTGAGTTTGAGACCATACAAACCAGACACTCGAGAGTTAAAAGCGATACGGCCTACGGGAAAGCCGAAGAGAGCTTTCTCTTCAGCCTCTATGTTTTTTTTCGTTGGAGAGTGCGACACACGCGCCCTACGTTTTATCCGAAACTTCCTCCCCTAATTTACAATAAATTAGTATCAAAATTTAGGCTAAATTATTTATTAAAAAAAACAATATTAAAGTTTTATTAATGCCTCATATTTACTCTATTTAAAAAACACATCATTTCCTGTCTATTTATGAATATCTTCGTATTTTTTAATGTTAATTTTATTGATATCAATAGACGGTAATAATTAATAAAATAATTAAATAGATACTAACAATAATTTTAATCTAAAATAACGTCACAAATTGTGTAATCTCTAATATAGTAGGGTCAATTATACAAATTAATTTAAATTAACAACATTTATTTAATTAAATAATAAAAAAATATATGAAAAGAGGAAGCCATGAAAAAACCCGAATTAATTCCCTTTCTTCCCGGGTATACACAAAAGCATGGGAATGACTCGTTCTCATCCCCGAAATTTTTAAACGAGAAATTATGAATAATTAAACATTTTCTCACACCTATGTTTCCGTCTTCCGTCCTTGATATATGCATGATCTTCAGCTAATCTAGCTAATATGGAACTTCAATGATGTTTCCATCAATTTTTCTCTCAATTAAAGTATATCATCGAGTTCCCTCTCAAATAGTCTTCTTTTTTGGAACATATCTATAGAGGAAAGGAAAGTCATTAACTGTGACTACCTTCTACTAGCTTTCATAGCTAGAGTTTGTTGTCAAAATCTATGTGAGCATTTGTGAGATCCCACATTGGTTGGAGAAGGAAACTAATCATTTCTTACAAGGGTATGAAAATACTTCCCTAATAGACATGTTTTAAAATCGTGAGGCTAACAGCGATACGTAACGGGCTAAAGTTGTCAAAATTCATGTTCGACGTCATTATCAAGCATTCAAAATGTAGTTGTAAATACTTTTCAATTATGTGAACTGAATTTGTAGATTTCAAGCTACACAAGTAAAATAGGAGTATTCGAAGGACTAGTTCCAAACAGGGAGTCGGAGACGAAATTGTATTCCCCATCTCTATTACCACTCTAGCCCGTTTAATATAAATGGGGTCGGAAACGAGATTGTTAGATAAGTATGCATCTAATTGATTTTGTGAAATTTCATATTTGTTGTGCATCACACCTGCAATACATATTTTTGTTCATGATAAATGTGCTAATAAAATAATTTTGTGGTAATTAATTCGTGTAATTCGATTCGACAATTAGCCACCAAACACATTAGGTAATTATGTTGTGTTAATTATGTCGTCTCCGTCATTGTCGACCTTCTGCTGTTTCTTAGTTGGCGGCGAATCCAGTGGTGAGTAAAGTTTCTCCGGGTTCTTCCCGGCCGTCTCCGCCGCCTTTCCGATGCATCTTGGTGGTTACTCTTATCGGAGCTACACCAGTACCAGAACTCCGGTGGAGACGCAGTCGATATTTCCATCGAGTAGTAGCCCACCGATGATGACTCCGGCAAGTGTAGCACCGGCTACGGCGGAGCGGCAGGGAAGTACAAGATCGGGGCGGAGGTTATTTTGAATGGGCTCTTGCCCGCCTGGGCCTTTTGAAATTGGTCCAAATATTAGCTAAAATGATTGAAAATTCGACCCAAAAAACTTCAAATAATCACGACCGAAAAAAGTGTTGTAAAAGTGACTCGGTTAGATATTCTATTGAGGATTATTGGGAGTGAATTCCACCTTGGTTAATTTAGGTAATGATCATGTGTTTATAAGTGATGAATACTATCTCCATTGATATGAGACTGAGCTTATGTTTCATTTATATTTTTATAATTTAGATTATTCAATTCAATCCTATCTTTAAGACTATTAGAGTGGTTTAGATTTCTTATTTATTTATATTTTTATAATCAGCTACATTTTAATTACGAACCAGTTGATTTAGAGTTTAAACAAAACGTAGTTATTAAAAGTGTGGACTAAATTAATAAAGTAACCTACTCTTTTAATTTTAATGACACGTTAAACATGGAATAACTCAGACTAAATTTCTAAAAAAATTAGCAACAAAATTCATTAAAAAAAACAGAATCTAAAATTAACTAAATTTTAAAAGCATTAATTAATTGATTAATTAATTAATTATATATATGTGGTTAAATGAGTAAAAATGCTTTTAAATTTTATGTTTTTTTTTAAAAATATAATTAAAATTTAAAAAAATTGAATGGTATTTGAAAATTTTTTAAGGTGGTTTTGGAATAAAATATAAAATTTATATAAACTAGCATAAGAGTAAAGAAAATTAATAGGAAATAAATACAATTATTTATTAATAAAAAAACAGAAACTTCCGTGGGGAATCAAAACTCAAAGCTGAAGTTATTTACTCTCTCTCCTCCACGTTTTATAATCAAAATTTATTTTATTATTTTAAAAAATTAAATAATAATAAAAAAAAAGGAAAAATAATTTTAAAATAATAATTAAAAAAAAAATTGAAAGCGACAATAAATGGAAAAATGGAGCAGCATTCCACAAGAGACAGTCACTCTCTTGTGGAATAAATTAATAATTAAATCCTTACATTAAAAATCCCCGAAATTCCGATTCCAAGTCCGCCATTGAAATGGGCCTCTTGCTCACCGGAAAATCCAAATCCACCGCCGTCGAGAATTGGGGAATGGGCCTTTTTCTCGTCTTTTTCTCTGAAGATTCCCCTTCCGCCATTGCCGACCACAATAAGCTCTTTCCATCTTCTTCTTCTTCTTCTTCTTCTTCAGGTCGTCGGAGTAATTACAATCTTCTCTCTAAAGCTCAGTCCACCATTTCCGTCTGTGCTCTGCTCGTCTTTGTTTCTCTTCTTCTCTTCACTCTCTCCACTTTCGAACCCGCCATTAAAATGAACCTCACACCTCCACGAAGGCTCCTCTCCCGGAAATCCACGCCGATTGAAATCCGTACGCCGTCGGTGAATCGCTGGAATTGGTTTCGCAAAATGTGGAAGCAGAAACCGGCCATGGTGAATACGATGACCGGTTCTATGGCGGCGCTGCAACGTATGGGGACTCTGTATTTGCGAGGTACTCGAGCCATGGCGGACCTCACGGTTGTTCATGTACCGGAAGACGTCAGAGAAGACGACTTCCGCCTCTTTCTCCGACTGTTCCATCGGTCCGGTGTTACCGCTAAATCCGACTCCGTCTTCATCTTCGCCTCACTGGCGTTCTCGGAGAAATTCGGTCCGATTATTCGAGAGGAAAACGAATCGTTTCTTAAACTCCTTCACCGATCCCGGAATTCGAATATCACGGCGAGCCGGAGAGCGGTGGGGGGATTTGATGTGAATCAGTTTGTTAAGATCAAAGAGAAGAAAGAACCGGAGGGGCCGATTTGGGGAAAGAAAAGGAAACGGTTCACTAACGATTCTGGCGGCGGCGAGAACGAGTTGACTCGGTTGAGTTACGGCTCGGTGGTGAGTTTCGACGCGGCGGAGATCGATCCAGAGAATTCGCTTTCCGGCTTCTCAGATCACATTACAATGAGTCTACGGCGGTGGGCGTGTTATCCGATGCTACTTGGACGAGTCCGCCGGAATTTCAAGCATGTAATGCTCGTCGACGCCAAAAACTCGGTTCTAATCGGCGATCCACTCGGCCGAATAAGAAACAAAGGAACCGAGTCGGTGATTCTTTTCACAAACAAACACACAAAAAAGAACTCAGAAAAGTCGCACAATCTGGTGAATCCGGCCGTCGTGATCGGCGGAGCACGGGCAGTCCGGCGGCTGTCAAACGCTATGGTTGTGGATATCGCCAGAGCTCTGATGCAGCACAAGAAGAACTCGGTGTCCGACTCGGCAGTACTGAGTCACCTCGTTAACAGTGAGTTTTTGTTGAAGAATGTGAAGGTGATCATGGCGACTGAGTCGATTCCCGATGCGAGTTCGCTCGCCGGAGTTGAATCGGTCTCCGTCGGTTCGTTGTCGGCGCCTGAAAAGACGACAATTTTACGGAGGAGTAATTATGGTAATTTACGTGAAATTAATTCCGTTATTTTGAAGAAAATATGTTCGTCGGAAATTGATTCGTCAGTGTATAGCGATTGCTAGCAAATCAAATTAGAAGGCAAAAAAAAAAAAAAAAAGTATAATTTAAAATGAGTGAGCTATAAAATTTTCTTTTTTTCTTGTAAATACTTTACATATTAGAATAAATATGATCTTTTTTTCATTCTATATTATATCTAAAATTTAATTATTGAACATTAATTTCAATATTTTAAAATTTAACTTTAAATTATACCAAATTAATTAATTAATTAATTTTTATTTATTAGTCAATATTTTATATATTATAGAACAAATTGTGACCATAGCTATAGTCATTACCGATAAATACTCATTTCCAAATGGTTCATATTTACAATTATGTTAAAAATCTATTTTTATCTTGTAATTGTATTCTTTAAATACGGTTGATATTTATTAAATGGAAGGTAGAACCTTTTCACACTTATGTAAATTCCAGGGCTAAGTTCTTAGAGATAGGATTTCGTGATTAGAAATGGTTAATAATTATTTGAATTAAATAATTAGTTAGGATAATTTAGGTCATAAATTCATATCAAAATTTACCATGTTTGATTATTAGTGGTTAACATTCCTGCTAAATATGGTAACAATAATGAAAATTACCATATCGTGATTAACTTTCCTATTAAATGTTGTAATAATATTGAAATTTACCATGTTTATTGCTATTAAATGTTGTTACGACAAATACCAATAACCATATAAAATATAGCTTTTTAAATATAAAAATAAGGTTATTTTAGAAAATAACAAATTCGAGTCAATTTTGTTTTTATCGAGTCAACCAAATCAACCATAAAATAGGTTACAACTCAACTAACTGAACTCTACCATATTTTTAAGATTATTATAAAAATAAAAAATATTTGACAGGAAATGGTATGAAATTTTAATCATTAATGTAAAATTTTTTAAAAGAATTATATTCAATTCCTCCGTCATTGACCCAACAAACTTAAAATTTTGGATTAGTCCAAAATATTTTTTTTAATTAAAATAGAATAATTGTAATTAATTTTAATGGGTGGTTTTTTTAATTATTTAAAAAATTAAGGAAAAAAAAAAAAAGAGAAAAAGTGATTTGTTTTGAAGGAGGGAATGTGAGGAAACCCATGTGGTTGCTTCCTCCTCTCCCATCTTCTCTTCTTTTTTAGTCAACTTTTTGTCCTTAAAAAAAAAAAAAAAAAAAAAAAAAAAAAAAAAAAAAAAAAAAAAAAAAAAAAAAAAAAAAAA